>NC_082739.1:13683505-13937332 GCF_030144855.1 Hypanus sabinus | reverse complement strand
AATAGACGGTCATGGATATGTAAAACAATCCATTTCAGCTATAGTTAACAGCTAAAAGAAAGAATCAAATGGACCTCATACAGTAGATAGTTTGTGAATAGAACTAAACAATTGATTTCAGCTTTCCAAATACGTATACTTCGTAGAAATAAGCTTTTACAGATCCAGTGCTGTAGGTTGGACAAGTAGTTTGGGCTGAAGAGTTGAAGTAATTGTGACATGGAGCTGGCTGTCATTGGCATCCTTGTAGAACCCTGACACCTGCCTGGAAATGTAACTGTAGTGGTCTGGTCTGAAGCCAATCTCCCGAGTATGGGAGAAGACAACCAGGTGGCTCATGTTTGAATATTCAACTGGCCTACAGTCAGTTTGTTGTGACTAAGGCCTCTTTTGCAACTGCATTTTGATGCAATATAGGGATGTCCAAAATGGACATTGTCCCATCACATCAAAATCGCACTACCATGTCCTTGAGGATGCACTAGAATTTCTGGGCAACTATTTTCAGATGACGTTGTTGAAACAGCAGTCATAGAGAACAAGTAAGAGAGATTAAAGAATAGATCTTTGGGGTGCACTAAGAGGTAAAGATATACGATTCCAAGCAAGTCTCTGGCTTATCTTGAATAGATAATATTGGAGCCAAGCAAGTGTTGATCAATCCAGCTGAACTTCAGGTTTAAACCACTTCAAGGAAGACAGCTGGTTTGACAAGGATGAGGAGTGATACTTTTTTATTGCAATCATTTGCGGCTTTAACAAGGGCCGTTCTGCACCTTTAGCAGTTCTGGAAACCAATTGAGATGATTTGGGAACGTACATGATATGGCTTAGATCAGTTAAGTCTTTTGAGAGACAATACTAAGTTTCCTCTATACTATCCAATCAAACACTTACAAGGTGAGTACATATGGATCTGATACAAACTACTGGATTAATTTGTGTCGTGTAGGCAAAGAAGTCTGTAATTATTTTCAGTTTGTAAGTTGTGATATATTGAATGAAATTGTTCACAAAATATTACTTTGTCACTAAAGGTGTTCATGATTTGAATACCACTTACCAAGTCATGTTTCAGCCTTTACCCTTCGAGAAACAGCACACAGGATCAAAGAAGCGACCAAAAGCCAAACCCACTCCCATGGACCTGCTCAGCAGTTACCGCAAAGATTTTCCTGAACACCACCAACCAAAGATGAACTTGATAATACCAGCACAGGACAACCTGCAAGTTAACCGCCATCTACCGTAAGAATAGTGCAATGATGCACATTAATACCAGATTGTCTATGAACAGTAGTTGCATCTTGGAGGCAAGTAATTGTAGATGCTGGAATCTGGAGCAATGCACAAAGCGCTGGAGGAATGCAGCATGTCAGGCAGCATTTATAAAGGGAAATAGACAGTTGATGCTTTTGACTATCCATTTCATCCACAGATAATGCCTGATCCTCTGAGTTCCTTCAGCACTTTCTGTTGCTGCTTCTTGTTTGGTTTCTGAAGAATATGACAAATTTTAGGACCTTATTTTCACTTTCCAATAATTTTTGAGAGAACTCAACTTCAACTTCTCTACTTCATTCCCTTGACCATTTCTTCAAACGACCCCATTCACTATAAAGGTTGCACCAGGGAACAAATATCAATTTTGGTTCAGGTCCAATGATGAAAGAAATGCAGATGCTTGAAAACTGAAATAGAAAGTGTTGGAAACACTCAGCAAGTCAGACATCATCTGCAGAAAATAGTTAATATTCGAGGTCAAAGACCCTTCATCAGAAATGGTAAAGAGAAAACTAACACACTCAGCGGCCCTTTATTTGGTACCTCCTGAGCCTAATAAAATGGCCAGAGTACATGTTCGTAATCTTTTGCTGCTGTAGCCCATCCACTTCAAGGTTCAATGTGCTGTGCTTTCAGAGATACCCTTCTGCAGACCACTGTTATAACACATTTTTATTTGAGTTGCTGTTGCCTTTTTGTCAGCATGAAACAGCCTGGCCATTTGCCGCTAACCTCTCTCATTAACGAGATTAATGAGGCATTTTTCTCCTCAGAACCAAGCCAACACAGAGTTCTACATCACAGAAACAGGGCCTTTGGTCCAACTGGTACAAGCTGACCAAGATTTCCATCTAAGCTAGTCCATGTGCCGCATTTGGCCTTCATCCCTCCAAACCTCTCCTTTCCGTGTATTTATCCAAATACCTTTTAAACATTGTTAATGTATCTGCCTCAATCATTTTCTCTGTCAGAGGAGTCCATATACTGACTCCTCTGTGGGTGAAAATTTGCCCCTCAGGTTCCTATTAAATCTTTCCTCTCTCACCTTCAATCTATGCCCTCTAGTTTTTGATTCCACAACCCTGGAACCAAGAACAGGTTAATCAAGGTGTCTTTCCTCCTCCCCACCCCCATCTTTGTATTCTGGAGTTTTCCCCCTTCCTTTCCAGTCCTGAATCAGAATTAGAGTCAGGTTTAATACCGGTATATGTCATGAAAGTTGTTTGAGCAGCAGCAGTAAAATACATGATAATATATTTTAAAAAGTATATACAGTTGCAAGAAAAAGTTTGTGGATCCTTTGCAATAACCCAGTTTTCTGCATTAAGTACTCATAAAATATGGTCTGATCTTCATCCAAGTCACAATAATAGACAAACACAACCAGCCTAAAATAATAACACACAAACAATTGTACTTTTCATGTCTTTCATGTCTTTATTTTTTATGTTTTATCATTCACAGTCCAGACTAGAAAAAGTATGTGAACCCTTGTATTCAATACCTGGTAGAACCTCCTTTAGCAGCAATAACCTCCACCAAACACTTCCCGTAGCTTCTGGTCAGACTTGCGCAACAGTGAGAAGAAATTTTAGACCATTTCTCCATACAAAACCACTTCAGTTCATCAATATTTCTGGGATACCTTGCATGGAGAGCCCTCTTCCGGTCATGTCAGAGCCTCTCAATTGGGTTAAGGTCTAGACTCTGATTTGGCCATTCCAAAACACAATTTTTTCTTCTTTTGAAACCATTCTGTTGTTGATTTACTCCTGTGTTTCAGATCATTGTATTGTTGCATCATCCAAGTTCTATTAAGCTTGAGGTGACAGACTGCTACTCTGCCATTCTCCTGTAAAATATCTTGATACCATTTTGAAATCACTATTCCCTTAATTACAAGTTGTCCAGGCTCTGAGGCAGCAAAGCAGCCCCCAACCATGATGCTCCTTCCACCATGCTTCACAGTTGGGATGAGGTTTTGGAGTGCATTTCTGCCAACAAGTTCAACTTTTGTCTCACATAATCTGTCCACATAACATTGTCCCAGAAGCATTGTAGAACATCCAAGTGTTTTTTTTTTGCAAACTTGAGATTTGCAGCAATATTTTTTTTTTGGAGAGCAGTGGTTTCCTCCAGGGTGTCCTTCCACAAACACCATTCTTGTTCAGTGTTTTTCTTATAGTTAAGACATGAACAGAGACTTTAGCAAGTTCTAGAGATTTCTGAAGGTCTTTTACTTGGGGTCTTTTTCACCTCCTTCTGCATTGCATGTTGTGCCCTTGGTATGAACTTTACAGGAAGCCCACTCCTTGGGAGAGTACCTACAGTACTTAATTTCCTCCATTTGCAGATATTTTCTCTCACTGTGGACTGATGAGTACTCAGGTCTTTAGAAATGCATTTGTTGCCTTTTCCTGCTTCATGCATCTCTACAATTCTTCTCAGGTCCTCCTAAAGTTGTTTTGATTGAGGCATGGTGCACATAAACAGATCTTTCTTGAGAAGAGCAGGCTCAGTTGGTAACTTAACTTTCTGTGTCTTTTTTATAGGGCAGGGCGCCTCTACAGCCTACACCTCCAATCTCATCTCATTGATGGGAACACCTGACTCCAAGTAGCTTTTGTAGAAGGCATTAACTCAGAGGTCCGGACTTTTTTGAACCTGGACTGTGATTGTTTAAATGGTGTACACAATGTTGATGAGAATTACAATTGTTTGTGTGTTATTAGCTCAGGCAGATTGTTTGTTTATTATTGTGACTTAGATGAAGATCAGATCACACTTTATGTGTAATTAATGCAGAAAACCAGGTAATTGCAAAAGGTTCACAAACCTTTTCTTTCAGCTGTATGCATTAGTTAAATTTTTTTAGAAGTGCGAAAACAGAAATAGTAAAAAAAAATGAGGCAGTGTTCATGGGTTGAATATCCATTTAGGAATCAGATAGCAGAGGGTATGAAGCTGTTCCTGAATCACTGAGTGTGCCTTCAGGCTTCTGTACCTCCTTCCTGACAGTAATAATGAGAAGACAGCATGTCCTGGGTGATGTGGGTCCTTAATAATGGATGCCACCTTTTTGAGACATCGCTCCTTGAAAATGTCTTGGATACTACAGAGGCTAGTATCCAAGATGGAGCTGACTAATTTTACAATTTTCTGTCGCTTCTTTGGATCCAGTGCACTAGCCTCCCCGCAAGGCATACTAGACTGTGATGCAGCCTTTCAGAATACACTCCATGGTATATCTGTCAAAGTTTTCAAATGTTTTAAGTGACAAACCAAATCTCCTCAAACTCATGAGATATAGCACTGTCTTGCCTTCATTTTAGCTGCATCAATATGTTGGGACCAGGTTAAATCTGCAGAAATCTTGACACCCAGGAACTTGAAATTACTCTCTCTCTCCACTTTGAGCCCTCTATGAGGATTGATTCGTGATGCCTTGTCCTCCCCTTTCTCAAGGACTGCTGACATAGCTGTTTGTATTGTCCAGGTGATCTAAGGCTGTGTGAAACTGGTCTCGGCCCGAAATGTCGACTGTTTATTCATTTCCACAGATGCTGTCTGGCCTATTGAGTTCCTCCAGCATTTTGCATGTGTTGTTTTGGATTTCTAATCTTTTGATATTTACCCATTGCAATTTTTTCTGAAATTGGCGGTAGATTTTTGTTTACTACCTCCTCTGAGGAGTTATGAACATGGTCCTAATGCTCTTCCCTTGGACAACATCTGTAGCATAGAGAGGGGAGACTTGCAGCTTGGGCGGATTTCCATAAAAAAACCTTGCCCAGGCTTGCACCCTGGAAACTTTCCAAGGCACAAATCCATAGTCTATTGAGACTAACGGAGGCCTACACTATAAACATGAATCACAAGATTGTACTGTCATAGACCATCCTAGAATATTTTTCAAAGTTAGCGATGTCTTTTAAGTGAAATTGCTGTTGCACATAAGTAACACCATTTTATAATCCTTCAATGCATTTTCCCTATTTTACAGGACGGATTTCAACACAATTCAGAGAAATTCATACATTGGCTGGGATACTACTCGTTATCCCCGCCCTGACCCTATTAAATATAAAGATGAGTTGTCTGTAGGGGATGGACTCATTGAAAGTGAGACAGTGACACAGGTAATTCCTGTTTATTGGTTCTGTAGGTTGGAGGATGTGAAGATCTCTATTTCCAAGTCACCAGGCAGTGAATTAGAATGGGATTCTTAGCATACATCTCAATTTTCCTGCAAACATCAGAATCTAACTATACAATCATGTCTTCAAGGGTCTGTAAACAGTTAGCAGCATAAATGTAGGCTGTTCCTGTTGAGCTATAACCTGTAATATGTTCAAGGGGAAGAACTGCTTCCAGTAGTTCCCATTTAAACAATCCAGTAATCTCCTGCAGGCAAAACTGGCCTTCATTGTCTTCATTCACCAATCAACTTCCTAACTCTTTGCTTCATCCCTCCCCCTCCAAGTTTCACCTATTGCCTGGAGTTTCTCTCTCCCCTCCCCCAACCTTTGAAATCTACTCCTCAGCTTTTTTTCTCCAGTCCTGCCAGGGTCTCAGCCTAAAACGTCAATTGTACTGTTTTCCATAGATGCTGCCCGGCTTGCTGATTTCCTCCAGCATTTTGTGTGCGTTGCTTCATTGTCTGACTTTGTTTGCCCTGATAAGGTGGTAGTGAGGCTACATACGCTAAGGCTGCACCAAACATCAGGTATCCATTTAATCCTACATTAATTCCATTTTATTCTCACTATATTCCCATCATCTCCCTTATATCCTACCACTTACCTATTCACTTCAAAGATTCAAGGTACATTTATTATCAATGAATGCAGTACACAACCCTGAAATTCATTTTCCCAAAGATAACCATGAAACAAAGAAAACCATGTCCACATCAATAATCATGAATATCTTTAGATTGTGCAAATTCCACAGACAGCACCAGCGGTCAGGACTGAACCTGTGATGGTGGAGCTGCAAAACAATAAATCACTGTGCTGCTCTCTGCTGATTAACGGCTTGATATAAAATAATGACTTTCTAGGGTGCTTAGTAGAGTTACATACAGATCAAAACAGCATGGCTGATATCTTAACTTCCCCCACCTCCCAGATCCCAAAACCCATTCCCTAATAGAAGACTGGTATTTTTATTTGAAATCATTCAGAAGCAATTATCAAAATTCACCATGTCAGAGCAATCCCTAACTGTACTGATATGTACTGCGAACTGTAGACTAACTTCACTGATTAACTCAAATTCGAAATCTTGGTATGAAGGTCTGACGAAGGGTCTCGGCCGAAACGTCGACAGTGCTTCTTCCTATAGATGTTGCCTGGTCTGCTGCGTTCCACCACCATTTTGTGTGTGCTGTTTGAATTTCCAGCATCTGCAAATTTTCTCATGAAAGTATATTATTTGTTCCATTTCATTTCTAAAGCCCCTATTCAACCTTCACAATCATGGATTTAATTTTCCTTTTTACATCAACCTTTCCATTTAATTCTAATGTATCTCATACTACCTAGAAATCTACTTTTGTATTCAGAATAAGTAATTGAATCCCTTGTATAACCGAGGTACCTTGCCCCTCTGCAAGCCACCCCTAAAGTATCTATTGTGTCCACCTGACTCCAGATTATTTCATTGAATCTGCACCCCAATTCTTAAATCAGTTAACTATTCAGTGCATCTTTTACAGGTCATCCATCACTGGTTAATGATAGCCTGCTTCCTCTCCCCACTTTGAAGGAAATAGTTTTTGCCTGCTAGTGTTACTCTTCTGTACTTTATCTTCTCAGCTTGAGTATAAAAGGAAAACTTTATCTAGACAGCAAGGACTTACTCGTCCCGCAACGAAGCAGATTATTGGTGGCAAATTTGATTTCGAAACAGCATATAAAATGTCCTTCAAAGACTGGAAGCCTAAGACCAGAATACGCCATGGTGACCCTTATGACAGAGCCTACAAACCGTCACCAGTAAGCAGCTACAATTTAGATGTAGAGTGAAGTTAGATATGAGGTAAAACTTGCCCTGATCAATTGCGACTTATACCAAATGATAGCTCACAACAATTACAATTTCTGTAACAAACATTCTTCAGTCTTGAGCAGATAAGTGATTTCTGAAGTGTTACTTCTGAATCATAAAATGTGAGAGGTTTTGTTGAACACACATACCCTTGCTTTAACAATCTCCAGTGGTGCTGTAACTTAACCATTTTTGTTTGTACAATAGGGGAGGATTGAAAGTACATCAGTCACTGGACGAGATTTCACTCCAAAAAATGTCTGCGAGCCAATGTATTCAGCTAAACAACAAAAGAACACTCCTGGCCACCGTGAAGCCTGCAGGTAATAACAGCACTTCAACAATGATACACTGAATGCTTTTTCACTCTTGCCAGAGTTAACTTGAAGCTGAAAGAGCCTGTCTACTCCTGTAAAAACCTCTATGTTTTCAAATATGGCAATAAATTTCTGGGGCTGGGTGTGATCATGCCAGTAGACAACAACATTTGTCTGTGGGACTCTCACCTGACTCAGAAGATTATGGTTCAAGTCCAACTCCACTCCAGAGACCTAGGTACAATAATCCAGGCTGCTGCTGGAGTCCAAAACTTATGACATGCTGTACTAACTGAGGTATTATCTTTCAAATGGGGCATCTAAACAACATCCTGTTTGCACTCTCAGGTGAATATAAAAAATATATCACTATAAACAGAAGTATTATCCCTGATGACTTGATCAACATCGGATAAAATATATGCTCATGATCTCACTGCTGTATGTGAACCTTGCTTTGTACACAATGGTTACTGTGATTTCGAAATTCGAAAGGTGTAATTTCTAAATTACACTTCTAAATTACTTAAAGTAGTTCACAGACTATTAGTATGTTCGGATAAACTACACAATAGAGAAAATAAAATTCCCCGTTTAAAACCTGCAGTATATTTGAACACTATTAAATCTTACTTCTCTGAAATGTGATTGAGGTCTTTCGGGAATATTTGTTAAATTGGTAGCACAATTGTCCTAGACTGTGCACCAGATTAAGGTCCCATCCAGCTGACCCAATTGAATACTTTCATACCAAGATTTCAAATTTTTCTTATTTATTCTTATGTCAAAAAGAAAGATCTGTAACCAGAGGGCAATATTAATTAGTACAATTTTTATGTATTGACCTAAAATAATCTGGATTCTACTCTCTGAAAAAGTGCTGTAGACAGATTCAGTAACAACTTTCAAAGGGAATTCCAGATTTGCAGAGTTATGGGGAAAGTACAGTGAAGAGAGACTGACTGAATAAGTTTTATCCAGGTTCCAATACATGCACTGCGTGGTTTTTCATGGTGTACAATTCTATCATGTCTTTATATCTGCTTTCTCAAAATTTTCATAAAATCCTGAATGGTCACTTCTCTTTCTTTTTCAGTTCAATGCCCTTCCCCATGTGCAAGCTGCAAGCCTATCTGATTCACCAGCATTTCAAAAAAATGAAAATTTCCAACAGAGCCGTGCCTATTACATGCACACAATAAGAGTACAGCCAGAGCTGGTGAACCATAGCCACAGTACATTAATACTTCATCCCATCAAAGTCTTTATAACTCAAGCATGAACCAATCTGCCTTAGGTCATCATCACTGGATTATCGTCTTAATGCAACGTGGAGGCAATCTTACCATTCAGTCTATACATCAAATGAAAAAAGTTTGTTCCACCATCTTGAGGCAACCCAGGATTGGCAATAAATGCAGGCCTTGCCAGTGACATAGTGACAGTTACATCCAAACGAGGATGGTGGATACCACATATTAAAGATTTTTGTAAGAATGTTTCTAGGACAGATCAGCAATTACATGTCTTGTTTTAATACTAGCTAATCAACATATGTTTTTGGAATCTATGTGGATGAGTTCCAAGTTGTTATATTAATTATAGAATATAACCAAGATTTTGTTCAAAAAATAAAAAAATATTGTTCTTTTAATATACCAAACCATCTTGTCACTGAACCTGAAATAGTCATAACAATTGAACAACAGGTATAAGAAATTTACCATTACTGAAAAGAACTTGTGATGATTTCAGAATTAGAAAACAGCAACTTCTATTTAATAAACTTCTATTTAATCAGTCCCTGGCATCAAATATGACAGTATGCTCTTGCTAGATGGCATTTTAGAGAGCCCGTGTTATTTTTGTTACAAACATTTTCTATATACATAGATCACACCAATGATAGTAAAATGCAAGTTGTATATTTAACACTGGGTCACAATGGATGTTCCGATGTCTTTAATTTGAAGTTGCAAGTTCCCTGACTAGGGAAAGAAGTGGGTGAAAGAATTTGTCCTACCTCATACATATTTGGCTGAGCATTGTTCAAAAATGTGACTTTAGATCAATTCAAATATATGTCCTAATTTTGGCATTAATGCCACTAGAGAAGTGAGGGGAATAACAAATAAATTTACCTGTTGGATTCATGGATCAGGCTGTAAAAATTAATAAAATGAAAATTAACAAGAGAACCAGCCTATATATTAAACAGATCTATAATTACACAGTATAAACTTGGTATTCAAAAAGACAAAATATTAATAGAATAAAAACTCATTTCTTGAGTTCCCTGAAATCCAAGCCATCCTTATGCAGAGCATACATCAGGTAACATCTTTCAATGAAGTCTCTTCTCACAGAGTGCTATGGTCCCAGTATAACAGTCCGTGTGCAGAGCTACTCCGTTTAGTTGTTTACATATCCTCCACGCTCCATTTGTATGCTATCTCTTGCACTGCTTTCTTCTCAGCCAGTCTGGCAAACCGTTTCTTTTCAAAACCATTTGACCTAAAAATTAAAAATTATGTTTTGAGTTGAAGTAATTTCAAATACTTTATGAGGGCAATTATAGATATGGGACATATTTGTAAAGTTGCTTCTCATTCACACAAAGGAAGCTATCAACAGAGAATGGAATGACTTACATATAAGACACAAAGTACCTCAGTCAAGCAAGGGTTAGACTCAAAATACAGCTCTACCTATTATCCAATCAAACTCTCTTGGGCAGGTGCAACACTCATTAGATATAGCGTAGACTCCACACTCACCTACCAAATGTTGCCCTGCAGAAGATGGATTTAGTTTCAATACCAAGCTTAGAATTACTATACATAAAATATCTCAAGGTAATTTGAAACTTTCTGCAGAGGGAAAAAACATTTTCTTTGTATCTCTGCAGTAACTGGAAGTGATTATCAACTGGGGGGGGGATGGTACTACAGGGAAACGTCTGCACATATGGCATCCCATGTACCAATTTATTTTGTCTTAAACTTGGAGTTTGGTCCTTCCCGTCAGAGTCTCTTCCCTTTTTTCTTTTATTTTTGCATGTCTCAACAACCAAAAGCCACTCAGACCATTAGGTCTGCCCTGCCATTCAATTAGACCGTAGCAAATTCATTCACTTATTTTTTTCTTCATATCCTATGCTACTTCCTTAAGTTCAACTGACCTTTGGTTTTAATATTTATGATTGAGGTTAATATTGTTTCAGCGGCAGCAGTTCTTGATCCTGTTTACATAGTAATTTCTGAGTTATCTGAATATCATGGAGTGTAGACTTTGGCATATTGTTTAAAAATACATTAATAATTAAACTTAAACCAAACAAAAATTCCGTTAAAGTAGAAACTGTACATAACCTGTCCACTCCATCCCAGCGATATCCAGGGTACAGGTTAAACCTGTTGGGAGGTGGTGCAGGGCCATTGTACCGTGGCTTCTCTACAAGGGGAAAGATAAACAAGTTCAGCCTTTAACCATGGAGTCAGAAACCTCAGCCATTCACATTGCTATGGATTACTTTTAAAATCCCCTCAGTAATGGAACTCCTTCAGTTCAGCAAATTGCTTAAAACTCACCATTTTTATTCTTAACCTCCTTTTCCTTCTTCTTCCTGATTAGCCCAGCCATTGGATCACCATCACGTTCTCTTTCACGTAGAAGGCGGTCCAGGTCTTCATCATCGATATGTCGAGCAAGTGGTTTTTGCATCTCATAAAGAGCATCCTCTATGTTCTGTTTCTGCTGCTCTTTCTGAGCCACCCTGACAGAAAGTGCATTAAGAATGAGTAGGGCCAGAAATAGCATGGAGAAAAAAGAGAGAAGAATCTGAGGAAAGGGAAGGCAGAATGTGAGGGAGTGTGCAGGGGTTGAAAGAGGTAAATGTAAAAGATTGAGCTGGAGCCAGGGTGAAAGGCAGGGAGACCATTAACAGAGAGGGAAGATAACGTGTACAGATGCAAATGCCATTGAGGGAGTGCAAAGATAAAACCAGGGTGAAGAAGTATGAAAGGAAAACAAGACAGAGCTTGTAGCTGTGATTGGGAGGGAGATAGAAGGAGGAAAAATGGTGAAAATGGGAGAGGATAGGGAAGGAAAGGGAAAGAGGTAAATTACAACAAGTCAAAGAGGGAAGAAATAAGGATTCATAAATGTGGCAAGAGATTGGAATGCAGATTGGTAAAGAGGGAAAATGGGCTACAGTGCAAAATAAGTACGAGATATGTCAATCCAGTCAAAAGGAACTGTGATAGACTAATCCAGCAGCTAAGGAACACTGAATTTGGTGTAACAGCGTTACTCAACATTACCAGAGCCAGACGGTTTACTAACATTCTGTGCTCTCACCCTTTTCCCCAGTGGGCATATTTTTCAAGTTTTGCTGCTTTCTCCTCTTCCTTCTTCTTCTGTTCAAGCCGTTCCTGATCTAAGTCCCTCTTTTTCCCTAATTTATCCCGGAACACAGTGACTGCATTTCTGGAGTCATCTTTAAAATAGAAAGAAATAAATGTCAGTATCATATTTTCATTGTGAATTTTTAAAACATCTCACACCTTGACTACTAGCCACAACTCTCACCAAGTTATTGCAACGGAACATCACTTTATCACAGCAGGATTGCAGGTACATGGCCAGAATGACATGCAGATGGGTTCTTGAGTTAGTGCGGGGTGTTAATAGTTGGGTAAGAGCAATCCATCCACTGCCCGCCCCACCTTGCTTGGGGAATGTCACAAAGCACACAAGCTTGGATAGAGAGACTTTATTTCCTTTACCCTACAGCATACACTGAAGTCAGAAAGAGAACATAGGTTTGGGTCTAAACAAAGAAGGCTGCCCATTATATTTCAAAAAGTGGCACACTTTCCCTGGTTATCTCAAGTGTAATGTCAAGACAAAATAAAAATGAGGCTCTTTCCCAAATTTTTCAGATTTTTTGATCCCAGAAGTACAGTTATCATCTGTTGTCTCATTCATTAAAGGAAACATTTCACTGAGAAGTGAACAGGTAACTGGCACCAAGAGGTTTGTCTACAGCATTAAGTAAAGAATGTCCTCTACTTAATGCTATAGAAAAGTATCCTTGCTCCAAAAATGTTCTTAAGAAATTTTACCGAGCCTTCCTTTTTATTTTCTTAACAACATTTTTAAACAGATAACAGCTGATAATGGATTGCCAATTTGGAGGGCAAATATTTCCCTTTAAAATCCTTGCTAATTTTAAGAGTCTTCTGGAATGTTAGAATCCTCCATTAAATTGCTACATATTTTCTTGTCACCATATAATAATTTGTATTATCTGATTGAATTGATGCTTTCTGTGACTTTGAATGAGGTACACCAGAATATTTATATCTTCCGGAAGAAGATGGCACCAGCAATCAACGTGACCAAGGGCGACATCCTTCAGACAATTCACTAAACTACTTCTTTCACTTCTCTTATGTCTTCTTTTTCTTTCAAATATGGTTCTGTAGGATTCTGTGATCTACATTTTGGGGGGGGGGGGAGAGGGTGTTTTTGGGCCGATCAATCTTGCACTTTGCTGTCTCCAAGGCTTCGAGTGAAGTGTGCAGCCTCAAGCTAAGATGTCTGGAGACAGGATGTAAGCCCCTGATTGACTCCATTTCTCACCTCGCCAATTAAAAAGCTGAGGAAGATTGAAATCATCGAAGCAAGTGGGTGTTCAGCACCATCTACCAGCTGCTGTCAGAGGAAGGTGTAGGCATATGATGGTCTCTCTCTCCTTCTTACTTGCTGCTTCTGAAGGAAGGTCCCTGCATTTGAATGGTCTCTCGTTCGACGCTGTTGAAGGACAGTGCCGGAGTCTTGGGCAAGGTTTAATTGCTGTGGTTTGTGGATTGGACTCCGTAGTTCACGTTCTGATGTGTTTCTGCTTTCTTGTTGCTCCTTTTTTTTGTTGCTATTTTGAATTGGGGTGAATTGGTTTGCCTTACAGATAATGAATACTGAGCTGAACTGAATATGCCTGGACTCTATTAATTTTGTGTTTTGTATTCCGTAGTTTTTGCTTATTTTTTGCTGCCGTTTGCGCGATTTTTTTTTGCGCATGGGTGGTTTTTTGATGTTTTTTTTTCTTTGAACAGGTTTCATGATTTTTCTTGTTTCACAGCTGTCTGTGGGGAAGACAAGTCTCAGGGATGTATACTGCACACATACTTTGATATTTATTACTTTGTGTCTTTGACAATGCCTTGTGTAAGCATCACAGTTTTCCACTCCCCCATAATTCCATCTTTAAATTTCATTCAAATTGAATAGTGAAACCATACTTGAGAGTTCTAGAGTAGCGTATAGAATAAAAGCATGACAGAATTAGAAGGTAAAAGATTTAACAAAAGTGACAGAGGGAATGTAAAGCAAAACGGTGAAAGACACAAAGCAAGAAACAGGAAAGTAGACAAATTTAGACTCGGCATTGATGCTGGAATTGCCCTACTCTTAACCTTTAGTGTTATTACATTAATGATAGTAAAGAGCAAGAGATTTTTTTGGGTCGGGAGAAAAATGTATTTGCATATTATTGAACCAACAAGTCAGGAAGTCCCGCATGCTTTCCCTAGTCTATGTTGAATAAGCTGGGGCAGAATTAGAGAAGCTCATCATTCCTGGGCTGCATCAGCCAAGGGCTGTAACCCTGATGCTATATACTTAAGAAAATGTGCAGCTACTTAAACAGATTATGTGAAGGATCAGACTCTATGTTGATGCCTTCACAATTGCTGATGTACTGTTCACATTTATGACAGGGATATAGAGACCTATAGAATCAGCATATACAGGGAAATATGTTCCAAAAGAATGGTGTAACACTGCAAGTGTTGGGGGTTCCCTCAAGCTGCATCGATACCTGCTAAGTGCTCGGCTGCTCGCTCCCTTTTCCTCCGGTCCTCTTTCTCTTTCCTTAATGTATCTGTCGATACCAGACCAGCCTGACCCCCAGATAGCATCTCATTCCCTCGTGACTGAAACACAAGATTTTGTAAGTCCATCTGTTTTTGTGTTAGTATCTTAAAGACAGCAAGATTAAGAATCCCAGTGCCCAGTTACAACAAACCAATGTGTTTTGAAAAACAATTATTCCTCTTTCCACTCTCCACAATTTAGTTCTCTGCTCCAAGTCGCTTGTTTGAGATATTAACAAGTGCCAAGTGAATTTTACTTAAACATGAAATTATGAAAAGTTATATGTCTACCCTGGCAATATCATAGACTGCTGGGATTTCATCTTAAATTCTTCTGGAGTTTCAAGTCTATTGCATAAAAATTCTGGTCCTCTTTCTCTTTCCTTAATGTATCTGTTGAAAACAGATCAGACAAATTGGTCTATGCTAGTGTTATGTTCAATTCAAGACTCTTCTTATACAACACACATAGATTCATTGTTATGTCAGCCACTCCTCTTTGGAATGATTGTCCAGCCTCCCATTAAATAATTAATGGTAACTCTACTAATCATTCCTTGTGATTGTGAGTGGTACTCTCAAGGCAAAAGTTCATTGTTCTCATTTTAATTTATTAGTAGCAGGTGTCCAACTGATATTTTTCGCTACAACCATCTTGCAAATCAAATGATAAAAATATGGCCCATGGCAACTTATGTACAGTAGCCCATGAAGAACCAACACTGTGCACGACATTATCCAGTCTCACTGCTGAGATTCTGGACAACATGAAAAAGGGAGGTGGTTGCTGTGATGAAGTGCTGAAAAGATGCATGCTGTTATAGTGGTTGGGGAGGTGGGAGGCTTTTGAGAAAGAATGGCTGGAGATGCAATCGGAGAGGAATGAGTATGGTTGAAAGGAAAATGGGGATGTGGGGTTATAGGCAGAGTTGGGCAGAGAAGGGTAGAGTTGATGGTCAGGGAGGTAATTTGGGGGTGGAAAGCTCTCAGTAACAATTAAAGAAGGCACCTATTTGGAAGTAGATTTATGAAATTAACTACTTGACAGCAAGCAGGCAAGGCAAAATGAAGATCTTTAGCTACCTCAACCTTCCTAGACAGATCTTTCAATGAACTTATGGGCCTTCTGTAAATGGTAGTTTTGCAGAAGTGACGTCAAAAAAGCAACACTACACCCAGTGCCTCTGTACACGCACACTGTATGCGAACTATCATAACAATGCAAACCTTGGACATCTGCTGACTTGAAAATGGCCAGAACGTGAGCATACTTGTTATAAGTTCCAATAATACAAAAGACTTCATTAAGTTCAAACACATCTTAATCTTTCTAGAAAAAAAAATAGCTCCTTCTTTCAAAAATCATTTACCAGTTTTTCTGAAATTACTGCGGATCCAACTTTTAATCAATACATTAATGAGTGAAACCTAAATGTAGGGGGCATGATAAGGATGCTTATGGACAATTTAAAATTAGTCATGCGTTTGACAGTGAGGAGAGAAGCTTTAGACTGCAGTAATGTCTGGAGGGACTGGTCAGTTAAAAACAGCAAAAAAAATCCAGAGGACTGAGAGGCAATGCATTTGTGGATATGCAAAAATGGAAAATACAATAAATGGGAGGATTTTGAGCACCATGAAGAAGGATAAACGATTTTAGGGTGTAACATAGTAAGAGAAGTCAATAAGCGTGATAAGAAAAAAATGCAACTGACGATTTTCTTTGCTATTTAAGGCATAGAATACAAGGTCACAGTGGTTAACATTGAAACTGTTTACATTGTTCTATTGACATCAGCTAGAGTACAATATATAGTTCTGGTCACTGGATTACAAGAAATAAGTAATTACACAAAAGGTAATTACATCAATAAGGATGTCAATACTGGAAAATTGTAGCAAGAAGAAAGACTGAGTCAGCTTGAGTTGTTTTCTTTGAAACAGGAAGCTGAGGAGAGACATAATCAAGATGTTCAAGATTATATTGGTACTTTAGACGAAGTACCAATCTTCCACAGCAGAGAGGTCTACAATAAGGAACAATTGATTTTAAAATAAATGGTAGAGTGATTAGAGAGTAGGTGAGGGAACAAACCTTCACCCAGAAGTTGGAAAGGATCTGGAACTTATTGTCTGAATGGGTAGTAAGAGCAGAAACCCTAATTTCAATAATTTTAAAGAGGATTTGTACTTGAATATCTAGACCTATGGACATAAATCTGGAAGGTAGAATTAGGCTGCACTGAAAAGCTAAATGATCACCTTCCCTTTGAGACATAGGGGATGAAGACAACCCACATAAAGCTTAAAGCAGTAATTTCCGAACAACTCTGGTTGGTGATACTAAAATATTTTGATGTTCTGACCTATTGGTAATCCGACAAAGTTAAGGACTGCCCTTTCCACACCCATAAATATGATTTTAAGCAGAACAAACTAGTAAGTAGCAAAATGACAAGTTAATAGGACTGAGCTAGAAGACCCATAGCACTTAGGGGATGACTTATCTTTACGTGATGATATTTAGCACCCAGTTGCTGTAGTGAACTTTACCTAAGAATACAAGAAAAAGGAGCAAGAGCAGGCCCAACTCCTCCTCAGGTCTAGCCCACTATACAATATAATCGTGGGTGAACTGACCTCAAGTTCAAATTTTACTTTCCTATCCTCTATAAAACAAAAATATGTTGATTGTGGTCTTAAATATAGTCAATGATATGGCCTCCACAGCTTTATGTGGATAGGGAATTTCAAACATTTACAACCCTGAGAGAAGAAATTCCTTCTCATCTCTCTGAAATAGAAGACTCCTTATTCCAAATCTATGCCTTCTAATTCTGGAGAAACACCCTCTTTAATATTTACCCTATTAAATCCCTTCATGATTTTGTCTCAAAAAGGTTAATTGTCATTCATCTAAATATTGATAAGTGTTGATCCGATCTGTTCAACCTTTCCTTGTCAAGCAAATCTCCCTCAGGAATCGACATAGTGAACCTTCCCTGAACTGACTCCAATGCACCTATGTTGATCCTTAAGGAGACCAAAACTCCCCCCAACATTGTACCTGGGGAGAAAACTGAAGGGGAAAAGTATTGAGGAAATTTCACTGTCAGACCTTGTCAATGAGCTTCTTGAGTAGACATGATTTAGATTACAAAAGCAAGTGAGTGGAATCCGTGGTCAGTAGACCCAATATAGAGAAATCATTTACAAAAGCAAAGGGTGAATGGGGCAGAGGGGAAGATTTGATAAAGCTTCCAACCTTGACCTGTCTTGCCATCCATACTCCTAATTCAATTAGCTTCACATGACAACAGCAACATGACCTATAAGGAAACGCTTTGGAAGGAAAAACAAAGCTAATTCAATTTTATCTCCTTAAAGAAATTATTTCCCAAATCTCCTTTATAATTCACATTTAATCATTCAAAAGTGCTCAACAGCAAAAAAGTTTAAAGGATTTCACATGGGAATGTCAACATAGACAAAACCTGCAGCTTCTAAATTGAATAGCAGTATTCCACGCCTACCTATGAAGCCTCAGCTCTCGGGCTCTTACTAAATCATACCAGTACTGCACCACCTGGCCCTACCTTTCTGCTGGGACTTGAGTCTCGACTGGCAACCTGCCCCTTCGAGGAAGTGTGCTTATGGGTAGGTTGCCTCTGCTGAGTGGGTGACATATCCAAGTTTTCTGAGCTGGGCCTGTTGTCTGAGGTTCGAATTCCCAGCTTCTTCCTCCGTGGTGGTGACAAGTCTGAATCCGAAGAATGCTGACCTCTCTTTCGTGGGGGTGAAAGATCAGAATTGGAATCTTGAAGTCTCTGTGGAGATCCTCTTGCTCTTCGGTCCTTATGTTTCACTGGGGACAGGGCTAGGTAAGAAAGGTTTCAACAGTGAAATACCAGCAATTTTAATTATAGAACTGAAACAAAAGCAAGCACAAACTAGCAACAATTAGAACTGAGCTCTTGTCTCAGCCACAGATAAGAGGGGTCAGGTTGTTAGTTAACTATCATGACAAACTTATATTCAACCTGTATTATACTTAGCCTTCTTATAATTATTTGTTGGAACTGTGTAGTAAGTGCTTTATCCTGCATCTAACCTAAACTGTACCTATCCTGCCATTGCTGGAGATGACAGCAAATGCTAAAGTGGGAAATAGGTTGCAGCATTCTCAATTCAATTCCCCATCTCCTATTTCCTCTGGGCATTATACTTTAGAAAAGAATTCCAGGCCTCAGACAGAGTGCAGTCAAGATTTAATGGCACAAATAGTGATAGATGCAAGGTGTATGGAGAGTAATTAGTGTTGCTCTACTTAGACCAAAGAAAGTTAAGGGAACACCGGTTCAAAGTTGTGACTACTTTCAGATAGTAAAAAAGAAAAGTTGACTTCAGTGGCAATAAAGAAATAGATTATTATTATGCTACTAATTGCTAGAGCCTGAACTGTATCACCTGAAAGGATAGAACACAAAAGAATAGAAACTTGTATGTTTGATAAATTCTTAAATTAAAAATTAGTAAATTAGCAAAACTCTTCAAGAAAGCAGGGAAGGCTAATTGAAAAGATTTTTCGATGATATGCCACTATCCTGATGTGTAAAGAATCCTTTATGTTCCTAACTGGGAATTAACATTCAATCTTCATAAAAGGACAGAGGACCTTGATTGGCCTTCACCAGGATACCTTTGTGCACCAGTTCACCTGCCTGTGTTTCCATGGAACCACTATATCTTTGTCAAGATGGAGACAGACCAAAATCAGAACAATTTCTAGAGATGAGAGATCTGAGGGATGATACTGTTTTCTAAAAGCAGGTGATAAGTTACGGAAATTATACCTACTCTTTCCATATAACAAGGTAGTAGATCGGACTGATTTTTCTGTGTTTTCCATCTTTTTCTTCCGAGGAGGTGAAAGGTCAGCAGAACTGTGGCGTCCCCTCCGAGGAGGTGAGAGATCGGGAGAAACGTGGCGTCCCCTCCGAGGAGGTGAGAGATCGGGAGAAACGTGGCGTCCCCTCCGAGGAGGTGAGAGGTCGGGAGAATCGTGGCGTCCCCTCCGAGAAGGTGAGAGGTCGGGAGAATCGTGGCGTCCCCTCCGAGGAGGTGAGAGGTTGGGAGAATCGTGGCGTCCCCTCCGAGGAGGTGAGAGATCGGGAGAATCGTGGCGTCCCCTCCGAGGAGGTGAGAGATCGGGAGAATCGTGGCGTCCCCTCCGAGGAGGTGAGAGATCGGGAGAATCGTGGCGTCCCCTCCGAGGAGGTGAGAGGTCGGGAGAATCGTGGCGTCCCCTCCGAGGAGGTGAAGAGTCAGGATAAACATGGCGTCCCTTTCGAGGAGGTGAACGGTCAGGAGAATCACGGCGCCTGCTCCAAACGGGTGAGTCATCTGAAGAATCATGGCGTTGCCTTGTGGTAGCTGAACATTCAGATGAAACTGCACCAACATTTTCCTTAATAAGTTGAGAGCCACGATCTACCCTTTTTCCTGTTACAGAATCAAAACCTAATATTGAACTGAAAATAAAAACAAATTATACGTTAACATATTGAAAGTAATACTTTTTCCAATAAGAAGACATCAGTACTTTGACTTAACTATTTTAATTGTCTATACATGTTCCATTAGAACCAGTCAGCAAAGCAAATGACAAGATATGAAGGCAGTGTGACTACATCCACTACACAGCAGGTGCTAAGTTTGCCTCTGCTTCACCCATCTTAGGCCCCAAGTAAACATTCGCTCTCCAAACCATTTTAGATCTCTCCTCCTTTAATAATATTTTAAAGCCTACCTCTTTCACTAAGGATTTAGTCACCTACCCTGAACATTTCTTTCCAATGTTTGTCCAATAAAACTTCTACAAAGCAGCTTGGGTTGTGTGGTGTTGGGAAAAATGTAAGCTGTTAGGCTGATAGAACCACAAGTATTTGGCTAATCAATCTGTTGTAAATAAGTCCAAAGAAGGGCAGTGAATAAAGAGCAGAATTGGTAGTTGACAAGTCACTACCAATTGAATTACACTAGACCTGCAGCAAAGAAAAACGCCATCTGATCTATAATAGGTATCCATCTTGTCTTCTCTTGTTAACCTACTGCTACAGCACATTCTTCTATTTACTCTTCCCAAGTGTGCACATTGAGCTTATCCTGAATCTACCCCATTTACCTCATGTAGACAATGACTTTTTGAAATTCTTTGAATATATTAGCATCTTATCTTTCAGACTTTTATCATAGACTTCCTCTTCCAGAGGGAGAATTTTTCTTATATCTATGATATAAAAGCCCTAAAAACTAGAGGTTTCCTCAAAGGAATAATTCTTAGACTACAGCCTCTCCACCCTGCAGTGTTTGTCAATTGAAACTTACCTGTCAGTGTGTGTTTGTAAAAACTGGTCTGAATCTTGGGAGTCTGCATTTTCATCTATAAGAAAACACAAAAGTGTAAATGGCTCTTTATACCAGGAGACCATCTTGCGCTTACTTAACATTTCTTTTTAGTGGAATCATATCACTAAGGATAAAGCTTAGCTAAAAGGTTTTTTTTGCTTATTCTCTTGATCTGCATGCAAGAAAATGAACAGAACCTACCTGGCAATTTAAACAGATATGACACTGAATCTACATTCAGCTTCACTTAAATATGAATATATAATGAAGTCCTCAAACAAAATGATGGGCAGTACAGTGGTTGTCCAGCTCCAATGATCCAGGTTCAACCCTGAGCTCCAATGCTGTCTGTCTGTGTGAAGTTGACATTCTCCCTGTGACTGTATGAGATTTCCCCCAGGTACTCTGATTTACTCATAATTCCTAAGGACCTACTGGCTAGTGGATTAATTTGCCTCTGTAAACTATCCCTAGTGTTTGGGGGGGGGGTGGGGGGGCAGAATCTTAGAGGTGGTTAGTTAATGAGAATAGTCACAAGGAAAATTAGTGGGAGAATAGGTTTGCTGTGTTGGCCAGCATGGACCTGATGGACCAAAAGGCTTCCCTCTTATATCTTAAGGAAATATGGAATATACTTCTGGGAGCAGAGCAGCACATAACAGACACAAAGATTCTTAGCTGCAGTTCTCAGACCATGCTGTGGTATTTGACCATCGTACTGGTTCTGTAACTCATTCTGCATGGAGCCCTCAGCTTACCAAGAGCCAATGCCTGATGGCTGTATATTCATCAGTCTGGTATGTCAGAAGAGGGACTGGAGGGTAATTATCATCATCATTCAAATAGGGGAAACCGGCCAGTTGGATAGACAACACGTGCTATTAACCAACAGAAAAGCTAACAGAGCACTGAAAGTCACATTGCAGATTTGTGATAATGTGATATTAAGCTTGAATCCCATCAAGCAAGTTTGAAAAAGGAAGTGACTAAGTAACAATAGATCACTGGGGAAAAAAAACTAGTTCATGAATGTCTTTCATGACACAGCAGTTGCTATCAAACCAGGTCTGTTTCTAATCTTGGTCCCACAATATCATGATTAAGTCATACAGCACTATAGCACAGAAACAGGCTCTAAGGCCAGCTAGTCCATGCTGAAATATAATTCTGCCTAGTCCCAACGACCTGCACCTGGATCACGTACTTATATAAATCCATGTACTTAACCAAACTTCTCATTGACTCCAAATGATGCTTTGAAATTGCTCAGAAAGCTATTCATTTCAAGGCTGGGTAACCAGGACTGGGCAACAGATGCTGGCCATATAACGGTGACATCTACATTTCAACAAAGAATTTAAAAATGTCACTACTGCTTTCAACAGGATTTCAAAATCTACCATGAAACTGATACACAATCATTTTGAAAAGTTTACATCATGATTTTAACACATACCTCCTAAAATTTTCCATTTATTGCTCGAACGGAATTCTTCCATTCGTTGAATAACTACCGGTCTCTCATCAATGACTTCTGCAACCTGAAAAAGCAGGTTTCAGATGAGGATGAAGTACAATATTAACATAAGCTGTCATTAATACAGTGTCCAGAGAGTGCTGCAGAGCATCTGTAGTTGTGAACTTCCCACTATTCAGGACATTTACAAAGACAGGTGTGTAAAAATGACCTGAAGGATCACTGGGGACCCAAGTCACCCCAACCATAAACTGCTCCAGCTGTTACCATCTGGGAAACAGTAACACAGCATAAAAGCCAGGACCAACAGGCTCCGGGACAGCTTCATCCACTAGGCCACCAGACTGATTAATTCATGCTGATGCAACTGTATTTCTATGTTATATTGACCAGCCTGTTGTACATACTATTATAAATTCCTATAAATTGCACATTGTATTTATATGGAGGGGCAATGTAAAGATTTTTACTCCTCATTGATATGAAGGATGTAAGTAATAAAGTCAATTCAATTCAAAACACCTCACACAGCACCACTGAAAGGTCGGGCATTGGACATACGTTTGAAAGAGTGGGTATGTTAGAAGAACATACTTTAGGATTGGTCAAATGGACACAATACATTTTTCAGCCCAATAGTTCCAGCACCATTCAGTCAATTGCCATCTTGTACTAATTAAAAAAATTACACAGATTTTAGCAGCAGTCTTTAACAGTGAGTCATGCAGCTACCATGCTATAAAGCATCAAGTAAGCCTCACTGCAGAAAGTGAATTAGGACTAAAGTTAATAGCCTATTACATACCACAGGAGCTTCATCTTCCTCGCCAGACTCCACCTCCAATGCCTTCTCCTTTGCAAGGCTCTTCAAAGTCACATCATCATCCACAATCCGCATTCTGTATCATAACACCAAGTAAAGATTCTCAAATTTTTGTCAGCTAACATCAGACTCAAATAGTACAAATATTCAGCAAACTCAATGTTTAAATGGCAAAATAAAAATAAAAAACTGCCATCACCATAGCAGCAAAGCAACTCCATAGAGTACAAAGCAAAAAATCATGCTAAACCTGTCCTAGTGAGCTTTATCACTAGACACTATAGTGAGGATGCAATGAACTTGCAAAAGGCAAAGTGGAGACTGTACAGTATCAAAGTCTAAGCTCTTCAGTTAGGTGAGAGACTCAAGGGACCAAGGCTGCCTTAAAGTAGATTTGTGGTATTTAAAGTCATGAAGGATTTAAATACCTTCTTAGTTACTGCTTCCAGTTCCAGAAAAAAAACCAATGAACAGAAGAGACAGAATTGGTAACTGGGAAAAGATGGCAAGTTAAATATGTTTATTCAGAAAGACTATATATCATTATGTCAAATAATATTTCCTGAAAGACCTGGGGACACAGATTCAATTACAAAGTAACACCACAAAATACTGGAAGCAGCATCTATGGAGAGGAATAAAGAACAGACTTTTCAGGCTAAGAAAAGGTATTCAGCCTTTTGGAAGGGAAAATGGAAGAGCAGATTATTTAAATCAGTGGTCCCCAACCTCCGGGCCACGAAGGCACCCAGCATATTTTTAAGAGAAAAGCCGAAATAAACAAGCTAATTAATTAGGAGCTGCCCAGCACTTAAATGTCAGTTCAGATCAGAGGCGATTGCCAATTTCACTTGCTCTAAGCGATGTTCACTCCTTTTTCCAGGGCACTGGAGCCTTTAGCTGTTCCATTGTTTGGTCAATTTAAACGCCAGCCCAGACAGGCTGAAAAGACAGGGCTGTCAGGATCGAAGTGGCATGTTGAATCCACACAAACGTCTAATAAAGTATAGGCGCTGCCGTGCTTTCTTTGTAATGACAGTTACGTGCTGGTCCCAGGACAGATCCTCTGACACTTTTCAGAAAGAGAAATGTCGATCCTTAATGCCGAAGAATTTAAAGTTATTGACCTCCTCCACCTCAGTTCCTCTAATGAAGACTGGCTTCTGGGCGGCACCTAATTAATTAGCTTGCTTATTTCGGCCTTCTCCTTAAAGATGTGCTGGGTGTGCTTTGCAGCCCGGAGGTTGGGGACCACTGATATAAATGGTAAAAATTTGCAACATGCTGCTGTGCAGAGGCACCTGGGAGTGTTTGTGCATGAATCACAAAAGGTTGGTTTGCAGGTGCAGCAGGCTATCCAGAAGGCAATTGGAATGTTGGCCTTCACTGCTAGAGGGATAGAATTTAAGAGCAGGGAGGTTTTGCTGCAGCTATACAGGGTACTGGTGAGGCCACACCTGGAGTACTGCATGCAGTTCTGGTCTCCTTACTTGAGGAAGGATATATACTGGCTTTGGAGGCGGCGCAGAGGAAGTTCGACAGGTTGATTCCAGAGATGAGGGGGTTAGACAATGAGGAGAGATTGCATTGCCTGGGACTGTACTTGCTGGAATTCAGAAGAATCAGAGGAGATCTTATAAAAACTTATAAAATTACGAAAGGGATAGATAAGATAGAGCCAAGAAAGTTGTTTCCACTGGTAGGTGAGACTAGGACCAGGGGACATAGCCTCAAGATTTGGGGGGAGTAGATTTAGGACAGAGATGAGGAGGAACTGCTTTTCCCAGAGGGTGGTGAATCTGTGGAATTCTCTGCCCAATGAAGCAGTGGAGGCTACCTCATCAGTAAATATATTTAAGACAAGGTTGGATAGATTTTGCACAGTAGGGGAATTAAGGGTTATGGGTAAAGGCAGGTAGGTGGAGATGAGTCCATGACCAGATCAGCCATGATCTTATTGAATGGGGGAGCAGGCCAGATGGCCTACTCCTGTTCCTATTTCTTATGTTCTTATTATATTCTATGTGTGTTATGTGCTCCAGATTTCTGGCATCTGCTGAATCTCATGTTTATAAGTCAATTAGGATACTGGATTTAAATAAGTATTCAGGCATTATTTTTTCCTGCCTGAAAATAAGTAGTAACTTTTAGAAGATACAGTCGGCCCTTCTTATTCGCAAGGGATTGTTTCCGGGACCCCTTGCGGATATCAAAATTGGCGGATGCTCAAGTCCCTTATTCAACCTGTCTCAATACAGTGGATCTTAGGACCCAGCGGAACCCCAGACCTTATTTAACTTGTCTCAATCTGATGGACATTAGGACCCGGCGCCAAAGCTCTGAATGCGCAGTGTTTCTGTTCACGAAAATAATCATGATCACGATTGAAATTAAAGTGGAAATAATAAAGCGATCGGAAAGTGAAACGCCATCGGTCATTGGAAAAGCACTAGGCTAGGTTAGCCAACGATCGGAACAATTTTAAAGGATAAAGTGAGAAAGGCCCTGCTCCGATGAAAGCTACAATTATTACTAAGTGTCACAGTGGTTTAATTATTGGGTTTTGGGGTTTTCAGTTTTTGATCTTCCACATCAACCCACCATGGACGGAGAGTGCAGTTGAAAGCGGTCTGTCACTGGTTTGCACTCAGGAATGGTTCCCGAGCCCGGTACTGAAACATACGGCCTTAAGTGTTTTATATGCATAGAAAGTTAAAATATATACTATATACTAAGACAAAGGTGACTAACTGACGCTTAATACCGGATTTACCTGTTCCGACTTACTTAGTAAGAGAACTTTTGATTTTTTTCAATCCCGATCCACAATGGCCCATGCACATCCTCCCTTATACTTTAAATCATCTCTAGATTACTTATAATACCGAAGACAATGTATATGCTATGTAAAATAGTTGTTATACTGCATTGTTTAGGGAATAATGACAAGAAAAAAAAGTCTGTACATTCTCGAACAACAAGTGCTGGAAGAGGACTTCCGGGTTTTCGCGATTGGTTGAATTTGCGGATGCGGAATTCGTGGATAAGGAGGACCAACTGTATACTTTTAACTTCTCAATAGTGTGCACAACTGACCAAAATTCCACCCCCAATATAGCATGAGAAGTAACAGGACTTTGTTTTAAGCAACTTTAATAATAAAAATATAGGAGGAAAATTTCTTTCTTTTCACAAAGTTTGTCCAAGAACATGACTTGTGTTCTTTGTCTTCTCAATGATTTAACTGAAGTTTTAGTGGAGTGCAGTTTTTCAAGGCGTTGCTGTAAAAATGCAACTCCTCAGTACAAAACAATAACTTAAGACTACTTATGCAATGGGTTAGAGTGCATGACCTTATAAAGAATAAACTGGATGTAGGGCATACAATAAAGGGAGCAACATGTGTAGACCAATTGTGATAGATTTTTTTTTACATTACAAAAGGTGATGATAAAAAGCAAATCTGGATGGTTAACTAAGAGCAGATGTAAATTAAATCCCTGAAATCTGAATGAAATGATCATCTACTTCTTTGTGGGCTGTGTGCTTGCCAAGAAATTCTGGAAAAGGACACAAGGGTTCTTATCAAGGTTTCTCACCTGTAACTGTGTAACACAGAATGTAACAGAGATGCATACCAAGAAAATGTCAACTAGTACCGAAAGATAATCAGCTCTGTGAAAGATGTATTTTGGTCAGCCCAAATCTCATTAGTCTTCTTGTGCAAGATGGCAGTGACAGCTGCTGGTGGCACAATCCAGGCTGCAGGAGTGCATGCTGAGAAGCACAGAAGCTCGACAGACACAACCAATGCGAAGGCTTTGTGGAAAAGAACTAAAGTCCTTCCTGACACCACTGGATACTGAGGGGCTGATTACTGTGTATTGCTTCTCAAATATTTGATAGGCATATTGTTCAAAGAGGCCACGCTCGTGCCACTTGTTCTTTTTAAACATAATATATTGGTTTGACGGCACAATTAATTTAAAAAGACATATTGATTGTACGGTATTACTACATAATTTGAAAAAATAGTTTATTTCTAAAAATAAACTAAAACGGCACAGGGGGGCAAATCCTGGGATGAATTGGGTCCTCTTTATAAGAGTGGAGGTGTATACCAATGTACTGATGACATAGAGGTTAGGAGTTAAAAGCTGAAACGCAAGAGACTACAGATGATGGGATCTCTTCCGGTTTTCAACACGAAAATGCAGAGAAGCTCGGAGCAAAAAAAAAAAATCTGGAGGAAATAAGAGTCGAACAGCATCTGTAAGAGGAATAAGGAGTGGATTGAAAGGCCTATAACGAAAGGTGAACTGTCCGTTTCTCTGTATAGATGATGACTGACCGACCAAGTCGTGAAGAGTTAAGTGCTACGCCTTTCCCGGGCCCGACCATAGGCCACCCCTGGCACTCGGGCGGGCACCAGTAGGCTTCATGACTTCTTACCCTCCGCCTTTGATCTTCACTTTTCGCTTTTTCCGCCCAGCTGGAAGGTCCCGGTCTCGTCGCTTCCCGGAGTCTGAGCTACTAAGGTACCGCTTCAAGTATTCCTCTTTGCTGAGGGCAGCCATCGCAATCCCTTCCAACACCGCGCCCGTCACCAAGCAACAGGGGCGTCATGACGTAACGCCGCTCCATACAAGCGAGCGATAAGTCGTCAAACTGAGCGGCAAATCCTAAACACAAGAGATTCTGCAGATGGTGGAAATCCAAAGCACACAACATGCTGACTGAACTCAGCAGGTCAGACAGTAACTATGGAAATGAATAAACAGTCAGGTTTCGAGCCGAGACCCTTCAACAAGACTGGAAAGGAAGGGGGATGACACCAGAATAAGACGGTGGGGGGAGGAGTACAAACTGGCAGGTGATAGTTGAAATCAGGTGAGTGAAAAGGTATGACCCGACCAATATTTGGGGATTACTTTGTCGAGCATCTTCGCTCTGTCTGACGCGAAAGATATCCCGGTGGCCAGCCATTTCAATTCGAATTCCTATTCTGATAGGTCAGGCCATGGCCTCCTTCACTGCCATGATGAGGTCAAACTCAGGTTGGAGGAACAACAACTCATTAGTCTGGGTAGCCCCCAACCCGACGGCATGAACACCAATTTCTCTCCTCCTCCTCTTTTTCCATTCCCCATTCTGGTTACAATCTCACCCCTTCTCTTCACCAGACCATCACCTCCCTCTAGTTCTCCTTTCCATTCTTCCATAGTCCACTGTCCTCTGCTATTAGATTCCTCCTCCTTCAGTTCTTTGCCTCTTCCACCTATCCCTTCTCAGTTTCTTACTCAGGTTTGAAAGAAGTGAAACCTTCTACAGAGAAAAGTGACACAAAAAACTGTAGATGTTGGATTCTAGCGCAAAATATTGCTGGAGAAGCTCAGCTGTCAGGCAGCATCTGTGGAGGGAAATACACTGACTGCATTTCAGGTTGAAGCCCTTCATATGGACTGAAATATCAGGGGAAATAGCCAGCATAAAAGAGGTGAGAAGGGGTAAAGCAAAAGCTGGCAAAATGATAACTGGAGCCAACAACAGGCCACATATGATAGGAAAGAACAGCACTAGGGGACATTGCCTCAAGATTCAGGGGAGAAGATTTAGGATGGAGATGGGGCAAAACTGTTTTTCCCCCAGAGAGTGGAGAATCTGTGGAATTCTCTGCCCAGGGAAGCAGTTGAGGCTTCTTCACTAAAGATATTTAAGATACAGTTAGATAGATTTTTACATAATAGGGGAATTAAGGGTTATGGGGAAAAGGCAGGTAGATGGAGCTGAGTTACGGACAGATCACCCATGATCTTATTGAATGGCAGGGCAGGCTCAATGGGCCGGATGGCCTACTCCTGCTCCTATTCCTTGCGTTCTTAAGAAAGTGCAGCATCATTTCTCCTTCTCCTTCTGTTTGCATCTGTCCACCACACCTCCTTCATTTAATTCCAGGTGTGGAAATTTACTTAACTTGTGCTAATAAAATGGCAAAATGGAACCTGTGTTGTACCAGAGTTGTTTGCTAATAGTGTTTTTGCAACATTATGCCGATGGACCTTGAGCATATGACAACCTCAGAAAGACAAACAGATGCATCACTGGAGGAGAATGCCAAGTGCACTGCTTGAACGTACAAACAGAATACACCCTGACCTTTTCTCTCCTCCCCTATTCCAGACTATTGTCTGTTTCTTGAAGTCATCACTGGCTCTTGTACAGTGCTAGTTTTTCCCTTGCAGCAAGTAAAATACAGGCACTTATGATTGACTCATGCAGAGTAATTGTTGCTTGTTATAAGACATAGCAAAAAGGTGCTCAACCAATTCACCTTCCAGCTTGTCCTGATTTCCACTCTTCCCATCTCACTTGTCTATTTCCATAGATGCTGCCTGGCCTGCTGCGCTTTCCCAGCAGTTAGTATTTTGCCACAGGAGGGTTTATTGAGACATGTGGCACATATCTATACATTGCAATGGAGTCATAATGCAAAGGTTTTACTTCCTCACGTTGTGGGATGGATGCAAGATTTAAATAAACTCTAAATTCTGTAAGTTATCATGAAATTTAAAAACTTTTGTACCTGGTTCTATCTCTTGCCTCCTCCTGTAGATCAGGTGGTTATGAAGAATGGGAGGTGTTAGAGACTACATACTAAAATAAGCTGGTTTTAATAAGCAATGAGAGAAAAGATGAAATATCAAAACAAGCTAAGCAATAATATTAAAGAGGACACCAAAGGTTTTTTTCAGGTATCCATTCTCGCCTCTTTATACTGTATTTCAGACCACTGGAAAAATGATGCTAGAGAGTTAGTAATGGAGGACAAAGAAGTGGCAGACAAGTTTATTTGTGTTGGCCTTCATTGTGAAAGATATTAGCAGTATGCCAGAAATTCAAGACTGTCAGGGAAGTACATCTCTTAAGGAGAAGGTGCTTGGGAAGCTGAAAGGTCTGAAGGTAGATAAGTCACCTGGGCCAAATGCTCTACATCCCAGGGTTCTAAAAGAGATAGCTAAAGAGATTGTGGAGGCACTAATAATTAATCTTTCAAGAATCACTAGATTCTGAAATGGTTCCAGACAGGAAAATTGTAAATGTTACTCCACTGCTTAAGGGAGGGAGGCAAAAGGAAGGAAATTATAGGCCAGTTAGCCTGACTTCAATGGCTGGGAGGACGTTAAGTCCTTTAAGAATGAGGTTTTGGGATGCTTGGAGGTGCATGATGAAATGGGCAAAGTCAGCGTGGTTTCCTTAAGGGGAAATCTTGCCTGACAAATCTGTTGGAATTCTTTGAGGAAATAACAGACAGGATAGACTAAGGAGTCAGTAGATGTTGTTTACTTGGATTATCAGAAGCCCGTTAAAAAGGTGCCATACATGAAGCTGCTTGACAAGAGCCCATGGTTTTACAGGAAAGATACTAACACAGATAGAAGATTGGCTGATTGACACAAGGCAAAGATTGAGAACAAACAAGGCCTTTTCTGGTTGGCTGCCAGTGACCTGAAGGAGCTGGTGTTGGGAGCATCTGTTTACATGTTCAAAGTACATGTCACTATATACAACCATGAGATTCATTTTCTTGTGGGTATACTCAATAAATCTATTAACCATGATAGAATCAATGAAAGTCTGCACCAAATAGGTGTATAACCATTGTGCAAAAGACAATCAACTGTGCAAATATAAAAAGAAATAATAAACAAGTATCAAGAACTTGAGGTGGAGAGCTTGAAAGTGAGTCTATAGATTGTTAGAACATTTCAGTGATGGGATGTGAAGTTATTCTCTTTGGTTCAGAAGCCTAATAGTTCAGTGGCAATAACTTTCTGAACCTAGTGGCAAGAGTCCTGAAGCTTCCGTACCACATTCCTGACAGCAACAGTGAGAACATAGCATGACCTAGGTGTTAGGAGTCCCTAATGATGGATGCTACTTTCCTGCAACAGCACTCTGTAGGTGTGCTCAATGGCGGGGAGGACTTTACCTGTGATGGACTAGCTGTATCCATTACTTTTTATAGGATTTTCCATTCAAGGGCATTGGCATTTCCATACCAAGCTGTGATGCAGCCAGTCAATATACTCTACACCACACATCCATAGAAGTTTGTCAAAGTTTTAGATATCATGCCAAATCTTCGCAAACTCCCAAATTAAGAACTTTTTAAAAGCTATTTATTAATGCTTTTTGGGAGGGTGATTTTAGATGCATATCATATTTATACCAAGTTAAATACTGTATGTAATTAGTTTTGCTACAATAAGTGTATGGGACACTGGAAGAATGTTGAATTTCCCTTTGGGGATGAATAAAGTATCTATCAATCTATATAGCAACATTGCTGTGCTTGCTTTGTAATTGCACTTACGTACTGGCCCAAGACAAGTCCTCTGAAATGATAACACCAAGGAATTTAAAGTTGCTGACCTTATCCCTCTGTCAATAATTTGGATGATGGAATCTATGGTTTTGTAGCCAAGTTTATGGATGATACAAAAATAGGTGGAGGGGCAGGTAGTGTTGAAGAAGCTGGGAATCTACAAAAGGACATAGCCAGATTAGGAGAATGGGCAAAGAAGTGGCAGATGGAATACAGTATCAGGAAGTGTATGGTCATGCAGTTTGGTAGAAGGAATAAAGGTGTGGACTATTTTTCTCAATGGGGAGAAAATTCAGGAATCAGATGTGCAAAGGAACTTGGAAGTCCTCATACAAGATTCCGTAAAGGTTAATTTGCAGGTTGAGTCAGTATTAAGGAAGGTAAATGCAATATAAAAGCAAGGATGTAATGCTGAGGCTTTATAAGACATGGGTCAGACTGCAATTGGGAGTATTGTGAAGAGTTTTGGGCCCCTTATCTAAGAAAAGATGTGTGGCATAGGAAAGAGTCCAAAAGAGGTTCTCAAGGATCATCCCAGGAATGAAACGGTTAATGTATCAGGAGTGTTTGATAGCTCTGGGCTAGTACTTGGTTTAGAAGAATGACTGGGGGTTGGAGAAACTCAAAAACTATCGAATATTGAAAGACTGGCAGAGTGGACAATGAGAGGATGTTTTGTATAGTGGGGAAGTCTAGGACCAGAGGGCACAGCTTCAGAAGGATATCCCTTAGAACGGAGATGAGAAGGAATTTCTTTATTAATTGGTACCTGTTTGGAATTTGGGAACTAGAGCATATGGAGGAAACCCACGCGCTCATGGAAGGACATAAAAACTTCTTACAGATGGCATCAGAAATGAATTCCAACATCCCAAGCTGTAATAGCATCATGCTGTTACACTACAGTGGCACCCCAGCAGAGGTTGCTAGGCACTTGATTAGCAATGACATCAAGGTTACAAAGGTATGAGAATGGAGTTAAGAGGGATAATTAATCAGCCATGATGGAGTGGCAAAGCAGACATGATGGGACAATTGGCCTAATTGTGCTCCTACAGGGTGGGATGGAACAGTACAGGCCCCGAGGTCCAATTTTACAGGTGAAAATAACAATGAAGGCATTTTCATTCAAATTTCAGATATTCAATTCAAAGAGAAAACAGGTCAACATTTCCAAGAGTCTTGAGTTCTTAATTTGATTTATTATTTTTTTTCTTCCACTGAAATATGACCATCCAATATGTTCATATTATCCCAATGATAAGTATACAGATCTATAGAGAAAGAGCCTCAAACAGCAGCATGAAACAAATTTCAGAGTTTCGGTCATCATAACAAGATTCCAAAGGGCAAAATCCTTTCCAATGCAGACCATCCTTTTTCTCATCAATGACATGAAATACAGACAGGATAACAATGTTGATCCCTTTCAGCTCATGGACAAGATAGAAGTTACCCTTTCATGCAGGCTGAAATTCACACCAGCTTCTTTCAAACATCTGCCATTGGCAATTTTGATCATTGAAGCGCTTTATTCAGATTTAGTTTTGCCAGCTGGTCAACAGAAATGAAAAGGCTATTTCTGATATTTATTAAATACTTTATGGCTGAATTTTGTGTGTCTACTAATAGTCTACAGAGGCAATTAACTAATAATATGGATATCAATTTCAGCCTTATCTGTGGGATATCCAGCAAACCGTTGTAGCGGGCAACGGAGTAGAGGGAGACAGAGTAGGAAGACTTTGTCTCCAGAGGCTGAGGACAAGCTTCACTCCAAGTGAGGTAAGGCTGGGTAAGTTCCTTTAAAAGGAGAACGTTTCAAAAGTTGAGGCAACGTATTGGGTCATGACAGCTGAGATCGGCCCCGTGGTTGGTTCATTCTGCAGCATGTGGGAAATCAGAGATACTTCCAGTGTTCCTGACAACTATGGGTGCAGGAAATGTGTCCAGCTGCAGCTTCTGGCAGACTGCATTGAGCAGCTGGAGCTGTGATTGGATTCATACTGGAGCATCCGCGATGCTGAGAAAGTCGTGAATAGCACGTTCAGTGAGTTGGCCACACCGCAGGTAAAGGCTACACAGGCAGAAAGGGAATGGGTGGCCACTGGACAGCGTAGCAGTAGACAGGTAGTGCAGGAGTCCCCTGAGGTTATCTCCCTCCTAAACAGATATACTGTTTTGGATACTGTTGGGGGAGATGTCTCTTCAGGGGAAGACAGCAGCAGCCGAGTTCATGGCACCATGGGTGGCTCTGCAGCACAGGAGGGAAGGAAAAGGAGTGGGAGAGCTATAGTGATAGGGAATTCGATTGCAAGGGGAATAGATAAGCGTTTCTGTGGCCACAAACGAGACTCCAGGATGGTATATTGCCTCCCTGGTGCAAGGGTCAAGGATGTCTCTGAGCGGCTGCAGGACATTCTGGAGTGGGAGGGTGAACAGCCAGTGGTCGTGGTGCACATAGGTACCAACGATATAGGTAAAAAATGGGATGAGGTCCTACAAGGTGAATTTAGGGAGTTAGGAGATAAACTAAAAAGTAGGACCACAAAGGTAATAATCTCTGGATTACTACAAGTGCCACGTGCTAGTCAGAGTAGAAATAGGAGGATATTTCAGATGAATACGTGACTTGAAGAATGGTGCTAGGGGGAGGGATTCAAATTTCTGGGGCATTGGAACCAGTTCTGGGGGAGGTGGGACCGGTACAAACAGGACAGTCTGCACCTGGGCTGGACTGGAACCAATGTACTGGGGGAGCGTTTGCTACTGCTACAGGATTTAAGCTAATGTGGCAGGGGGATGGGAACAAGTGCAGAGAGACGGAGGGGTGTAAAATGAGGGTAGAAGCAAAAAGTAGTAAGGTGAAAAGTAAAAGTGGCAGGCAGGCAAATCCAGGGCAAAAAGCAAAAAGAGCCACTTTTCAACATAATTGTATAAGGGCCAAGAGTGTTGTAAAAACAAGCCTGAAGGTTTTGTGTGTCAATGTGAGGAGCATTCGTAACAAGGTGGATGAATTGAATGTGCAGATAGTTATTAATGAATATGATATAGTTGGGATCACAGAGACATGGCTCCAGGGTGACCAAGGATGGGAGCTCAACATCCAGGGATATTCAATATTCAGGAGGGATAGACAGGAAAGAAAAGGAGGTGGGGTAGCATTGCTGGTTAGAGAGGAGATTAACGCAATAGAAAGGATGGACATTAGCCTGGAGGATGTGTAATTGATATGGGTAGAGCTGCATAACACTAAGGGGCAGAAAACACTGGTGGGAGTTGTGTACAGGCCACCTAACAGTAGTAGTGAGGTTGAGGATGGCATTAAACAGGAAATTAAAAATGCGTGCAATAAAGGAACAGCAGTTATAATGGGTGACTTCAATCTACATATAGATTGGGTGAACCAAATTGGTAAGGGTGCTGAGGAAGAGGATTTCTTGGAATGTATGCGGGATGGTTTTCTGAACCAACATGTCGAGGAACCATCTAGAGAGCAGGCCATTCTAGATTGGGTATTGAGCAATGAGGAAGGGTTAGTTAGCAATCTTCTCGTGTGAGCCCCCTTGGGTAAGAGTGACCATAATATGGTGGAATTCTTCATTAAGATGGAGAGTGACATAGTTAATTCAGGAACAAAGGTTCTGAACTTAAAGAAGGGTAACTTTGAAGGTATGAGACATGAATTAGCTAAGATAGACTGGCAAATGATACTTAAAGGGTTGACGGTGGATATGCAATGGCAAGCATTTAAAGATTGCATGGATGAACTACGACATTTGTTCATCCCAGTTTGGCAAAAGAAGAAACCAGGGAAGGTAGTGCACCCGTGGCTGACAAGGGAAATTAGGGATAGTATCAAGTCCAAAGAAGAAACATATAAATTAGCAAAAAAAAGCGGCACACCTGAGGACTGGGAGAAATTCAGAGATCAGCAGAGGAGGACAAAGGGCTTAGTTAGGAAAGGGAAAAAAGATCATGAAAGAAAGCTGGCAAGGAACATAAAAACTGACTGTAAAAGCTTTTATAGATATGTGAAATGAAAAAGATTGGTCAAGACAAATGTAGGTCCCTTACAGTCAGAAACAGTTGAATTGATCATGGGGAACAAGGACATGGCAGACCAACTGAATAACTATTTTGGTTCTGTCTTCACTAAGGAGGACATAAATAATCTTCCGGAAATAGTAAGGGACCGAGGGTCTAGTGAGATGGAGGAACTGAGGGAAATACATGTTAGTAGGGAAGTGGTATTAGGTAAATTGAAGGGATTAAAGGCAGATAAATCCCCAGGGCCAGATGGTCTGCATCCCAGAGTGCTTAAGGAAGTAGCCCAAGAAATAGTGGATGCATTAGTGATAATTTTTCAAAACTCTTCAGATTCTGGATTAGTTCCTGAGGATTGGAGGCTGGCTAATGGAACCCCACATTTTTTTTTAAAAGGGAGAGAGAAACCGGGGAATTATAGACCGGTTAGCCTGACATCGGTGGTGGGGAAAATGCTAGTCAGTTATCAAAGATGTGATAACAACACATTTGGAAAGAGGTGAAATCATTGGACAAAGTCAGCATGGATTTGTGAAAGGAAAATCATGTCTGATGAATCTTATAGAATTTTTTGAGGATGTAACTAGTAGAGTGGATAGGGGGGAGCCAGTGGATGTGGCATATTTGGATTTTCAAAAGGCTTTTGACAAGGTCCCACACAGGAGATTAGTGTGCGAACTTAAAGCACATGGTATTGGGGGTATGGTATTGATGTGGATAGAGAATTGGTTGGCAGACAGGAAGCAAATAGTGGGAATAAACAGGACCTTTTCAGAATGGCAGGCAGTGACTAGTGGAGTACCGCAAGGCTCAGTGCTGGGACCCTAGTTGTTTACAATATATATTAATGATTTAGACGAGGGAATTAAATGCAGCATCTCCAAGTTTGCAGATGACACGAAGCTGGGCGGCAGTGTTAGCTGTGAGGAGGATGCTAAGAGGATGCAGGGTGACTTGGATTGGTTAGGTGAGTGGGCAAATTCATGGCAGATGCAATTTAATGTGGATAAATGTGAGGTTATCCACTTTGGTGGCAAGAACAGGAAAACAGATTATTATCTAAATGATGGCCGATTAGGAAAAGGGGAGGTGCTATGAGACCTGGGTGTCATTGTACACCAGTCATTGAAGGTGGGCATGCAGGTACAGCAGGCGGTGAAAAAGGCAAATGGTATGTTGGCATTCATAGCAAAAGGATTCGAGTACAGTAGCAGGGAAGTTCTACTGCAGTTCTACAAGGCCTTGGTGAGACCACAGCTGGAGTATTGTGTGCAGTTTTGGTCCCCTAATCTGAGGAAAGACATTTTTGCCAAAGAAGGTTCACCAGATTGATTCCTGGGATGGCAGGACTTTCAGATGAAGAAAGACTGGATCGACTAGGCTTATACTCACTGGAACTTAGAAGATTGAGTAGGGATCTTATTGAAACGTACAAAATTCTAAAGGGATTGGATAGGCTAGATGCAGGAAGATTGTTCCCGATGTTGGGGAAGTCCAGAACGAGGGATCACAGTTTAAGGATAAAGGGGAAGTCTTTTAGGACCGAGATGAGGAAAAGCTTCTTCACACAGAGTGGTGAATCTGTTTAATTCTCTGCCACAGGAAACAGCTGAGGCCAGTTCATTGGCTATACTTAAGGGGGAGTTAGATATGGCCCTTGTGGCTGAAGGGATCAGGGGGTATGGAGAGAAAGCAGGTACAGGGTTCCGAGTTGGATGATCAGCCATGATCATACTTAATGGCGGTGCAGGCTCAAAGAGCCGAATGGTCTACTCCTGCACCTATTTTCTATGTTTCTAAACATTTTACACTTAGGGGCTTGAAAGAGTTTGGATAAGGTTACCCAAAATTAGCACTGAGAATTAGTACTAAGAATTCAAAGTGCACAAAGAATACAAGGTGGCTGCCTATCAGATGGTAGCATGTAGGATCTTGCCCGCAAATTCCACTCTTTTCACCTTGATCAGAAAACTGCTGCTGAAGCATACACAGAGCTTGAAGGATAGAGCAGAAAACTAATACTGGACACATTCCCCGAAGAGGAACTATTATTCTATCAAACACCATGCCAACGTTCAAGAAATTTTGATTGCTTCTCATTTGAACGTGCCCAGCTCCATGTCAAATTCTTCTATAAATACTTCAACGTCTTGTCCTTGATAATGTTTCTTTTGAGAATGAACTATTTTCACGTGACAATCACATTAGCTTTTTCTCTTCAACCTGCTCTCAACTGACTGTTATTGCACTATTTGTCCATTTTTCTGTGGCTGATAGTTTTCAGTTTTCATGTCATTCAAACCTAGTTCCTCATTTTGTTCAAACGTGCGCTCATATTTCTCTATCGTCATTTGTGGATCAGGATCAGGGGCATACAAATTCTAGTGAAAGAAAAACAAGCAAACATTAGAAATGACAAAAAATTAAATTTTTCCAAGTCTGTAGGATTCTCCGCCATGCATTCTCTCTTCTGCCATCAGTTTCTTAAGTCAAATAACTCAAGTTGTTACTGCAAAAGATCCACTGTCTCGATTTGGCACCTTGCTCATTCATTGAGAGGACGATAGTGAGTATAGTAGCACGAGGTTCAGTCAGATCTAGTCTATTAATCCAGATACAAAAGTTTCAACCCTACCACGATTCTTCTACCATCCGGAAGGTGGCACCAGCGAACAACGCTACCACCGGCGACATTCTCCAGATGGTCTACGAAACTGTTTCTTTCACTTCTTTTATGTCTTCTTTTTCTTTCAAATGTGGTTCTGGTATTGCTGAAGCCTGTGACCTACACTTTAATGGTTTGTTTTTGGGCCAATTGAGTGATCTGGCGCTTTGCTATCTCCGAGTAAGTTTTGGGAGGCAAGCAGCCTCAAGGACAAGAAGTTTAGAGAGCCGATGATCGACTCCCATTTCTCACCGATCTAAGCATTCAGGAAGATTGAAAACATAGAGGCAAGTGCAAAATGCAAGTGAGAGTTCAGGACCATCTACCAGCCTCTTGCTTGTTGCTGCCGGAGGAAAGTGTCTGCGTGACAGTCTTGCTCTCCTACCCGTTCACTGCTCCCAAGGGAAGGTCTCTGCGTTTAAGTGGTCTTTCTCTCTCGATGCCATCGGAGGATGCTACCGAAGTTCTGGGTCTGTGGTTTGTGGATTGGACTAATGAACACTGAGCTGAACTGAATATGGACCCTTTTGATTTAGTTTTATTTTCTGTGTTTTTGCTCATTCATTCTGGTTGCTGTTTGCGCAATTTTTTTTTTGCACGTGGGAGGGTGATGTTCTTGGTGCTATTTGAGTGATTTGCCTTTCTGCACGTGGGGGGGCGTCATGTCCATGATACCATTTGTGTGATTTGTTTTTTTTTGCACATGGGGGGTGATTTTTTTTTGCCATTTGCGCTAGTTGTTTTTGTTTTTGCGCTGGGGGAGGGGGTTTGATTTATTTCTTTGAATGGATTCCATGGATTTCTATATTTTGTGGCTGTCTGTGAAAAGATGAATCTCAGGATTGTATACCCAACATAGTTTGATAAGAAAGGTACTTTGAATCTTTGGATAGTTAGGGAATTTAAATTCAGTTAATTGAATGGTTAAAATTTGGTATTGCCTCAGAAATAGTAAACATGAATTGACTGAGCTGCCATTAAGAAACACTATCTGGTTCATTAATGTCCCCTTGAGGGAAGGAACCCTGTATCTTACCTTGTCTAGCCTGTGTACAACTCCAGACCCAGTAAGATGGTCGATACTCAATTCAGGAGCAATTAAAGGGTATTGACAGCAATACCAGTATTTTATGCCACATCCAGGTAGTGAATAAATGACAAAGATATGCATATTATGACACTGGTTAGTCTGTAACTAGTGACAGTTATTCTGGTTTATTCATGCTAACAAAAGGAAAACTTAACACCCTAGTGGGGAGACTTGATCTAGAGCAAATTCAGCTTTTGCTGAATCTAACAACAAATCCATTTCTGTAATGGACATAGGCCAAAATGTCCTCCTTCAGTGCTGTAATTTTTCCATGAGCTTAACTAATTAGAGGGAAGTTACCATTTGTTTTTTTCACTGTCAAGATTAGTTTACTGTCATATACATCAGACTGCAATTAATTTCTGCTCACATGAAGCTCAAAGTAAACAGTATACAGTGCTAAGCACAAAACATTTAATGATGGTGTATCATTGAAGCTACTGCATTAGTACTTGCCTGGAGATAACTGTTCCCAGCTGGGTCATTAAGAATAAGGTGGGCTTCTTTTTTACCCAACATAATCTGAAAGGGGAAAATTAAAATTAAATTACAATTCAGTGGCATATTTAATGAAAGCACATTATCAAAATGGTCCAAAAATATATTTAGCCTACAGTGGTTTTCTTTGTACACAGCTACAGAAACCAGATTCTCTCACTTCAAGATTTGCTTTGCTTGGCTATCCATTGTACGAGAACAGCAAGTCCTGTACACATTATATTGCTACTATTAGGAACATAGTTTACATCAAGTCCAACCATGAAAAGTACAAACTTTTAGGTCACCATAGTTACGCCACATTATAAAACATTATTTTTAGGCAAAGCAATCATTGGACTTCAGTGTGATAACAGTTTCCAGTGTACTCGGTGTACCCAAAATACTGCTCACATCAAGATGCAGTGAAGCATTACTAACATCAAATAAAATGCAATTTAATAGTGACATTCTGTTATGAAGCCTATTTCAATTAAACAAAATTGGATACCTACACCACTAGTTTACTTGAAAAATGATCTTTGTTTGAAAATACAAAATTTAGTAATCAAGAACTTTTACCTCATCCAACTTTGATGCAAATTCTTTAAGTTTTACAAATTTTTCAGGATCATTGCTGTCTCCAATAAAAAATGGGTTCTTTGTCACAATCTAACAAAAGAGACAAGTTTTTATTTGGTATTTCAGCGATCAAAAATTATATTATTTGCTAATAAAACACAGAAAATAATTGACACATTCACTTTCAGCTTTTCCATTTGCTCCCATGTTCTTAATCTGTCAGTGCTTCATTACCAATCATGTAAGAATGCTAGAATCCTAATGTTCTAGTTTCCTCTCCCACCAAAAGATTACATTACGTGTGAAGTGTTAAAACACCTCTGGCAGATGTCTGTGAACAGACTGCTTTTCTGCTATCATTTAAGGATTCATAACACTGCTTCTGATAACTGAACATGAACTTACAGTATATGAAGGGAGGAATAGGGTGAGGGGGAGATTGATTTTCAAAGGGAGCTGAAGGGCAAGATTCTCCTACACACTGTGAGGTAGGTATACAGTATGGAACAAATTGCCAGAGGAAGTGGGAGAGGCAGGTACATTTAAAACATTTATAAGACACTGGGATGGTAAATGGATAGGAATGATAAAGAAATGAAGCCAAATGGGACTAGCTCAGGCAGGCACATTTGTCATAATGGACAAGTTGGACTAAATGGCCTGCTTCCATTTTGTATAACTAGTTCAGACCCTGGACATACTCAAATACAAGATTTTTTAACAGTTCTACCACTTCATTTAGATAATTTAATAATCAGTTTTTTTGAAATCCAAGACCTTGACGATGCAGCCTTCAAATACGAGACAATCTTATCACATTGTGAGTTTGCATTCTGAAGCTAAAAACTGAAATCAATTTGAGAAGTATCAGTTGATCAATAGAAGGGCAACCTAACGTCACAAGAAAATAAATTATTTGGCTTAATGATCAACCCACTATTACAATCTTAAAAAGGAACACAGCAGAAACAACAGTTGAAAAATAATTTTAAAAAACTTGGCATACAAGAGATAATGTTGATGTTTTAAATAGACCATAAAATCAGAACCAACATTGTTTCTACTATATACTTCTGAAAATTTCTACATTTTTTAAGTTCCTGTAATACTTTGTTTCATAAATTCCAAACATTTCTCAGTGAAAACATTCTTCCTGCTGTTGCTTCCCATTGTTTTTTTACTTCCCATTTTTGATTACAATCCTAATTTTCTTCTGGAACTGTATGAGAGGGAGAGCAAAAGCAAAAAAAATTGATGATTTTTTCCCTTCCTCAAATGATGTAGTAGAAGGACCAACAATAACTTTTGTTACACATCTTAGCACTTTGCACCTGTTAGTGAGATTACAAGAACATTTTTTACCAATTCTTTTATATCTGCCAGCAATCCTTCCAATGTTGTGAACTTTCCTCCAAGGATCCCCATTCCAAGTTCAAACTCCAGCTCTGGAATAGCAATAGAGCAGGTTTCAGACTGCAAAAAAAAAACAAACAAACCACGATATAATTAAAAGCATGGCCACTAAAAGCACAGGTCATTTGCTAATATCATTTGCGAAAGTTTCTGCGTTCATATCAACCGCAAGTGTAACATCATAAACCAGGTTACAATCAAATGCAGAATTGTTGACTATGTGACATAAAATCTCATTGTCTAAGTACTCTAACCAATAGTACTAAGATGAAGCTGTACCTTGAGCAGGTCTCTGGTCATGTCAGAGGGGTCTGTAATCCATAGAGAAATTTTTGTACCCAAAGGCTCAGTAGCTCCTCCTGACTTTACCTAAGATTAAGAAAATATTACAATAAATAAGGCTGTACAATTTTGGTTTGAGCAGTATAGGCTATTTACTAAAATGTGCAACACAATGAACAATAGGTGCAAGTACTGCAACACAAGTCACTTAATAGGCAGAAGGTAATCAGTTTTTCCTCAGCTTTTAACCAAAAGGCATCCACAAGATATACTGAATCTTACTGACCAAATTAGGATTGTTCTAGCTTTTTGGACCAGAACATCAGCCATCCTTAACAGCTTTTGCACATATGCTAATAATCCATAATGCTACTCAATATCCATTTTGTGGTCTGATACATTTTGATAGTTGCTCTTGGAAATGCACTCGTGCAGGGATAATATTGGAGTCATATACAGGTCCAGGATAAAAGAAGTATATTTTTATTATAGGTTCATCATTGAACATGCAAAACTCTAACTCCCTCAAAATTTATGTGTATGGATGGTAAAAGAACAGGTACCCATAATAATTCTTCATGATTTAGTCCAGATCTGCTTTATCAGGAGCCATAAACAAAATCACTACTCTCCACTTGACTGTGGAATGGCTTTTGGAGAGGAAAAATAAAAAGGAAGCCAATTTCATTACAAAACAATAAACAAGACTGGGGAAAATAAATCCTCACATATTAATGTCATTATTACACTATTCTCCAAACTGAAACTTTTTTTAATATTATCCAACCAACAGAATTACCTCATTGGTCCGATGCCCACACGCTTCGCAGTTTGTTGCCATGATTATCACTTCCTTGAAGTGTGGGATCTCTGGAAGCTTTTGGTAAAGGAAGCCACTGACCAGACTCCAGATTACAACTCAATTCCAAACCCAATACAATGTGACTGCAAGACAAACGGGGTGTGCCATGCTGGTAATACAAGACTCTTTCCACAGTTTGTGACAAAATATTGAAGTAATTCATTCCTACTATGTATATATTTGAAATGCTGACAGGTAAATTTTGAAGATCTCAGTTTCTGACAAAATCAAAAGTATTTGGGAGGTAAAGCTGATTACTGGTGCTCTCCCTTTTGCTGTAGGCTACAACAGATTTGATGCATGAATAGCTAAGCCATTACAAATCCAACCAAGCATGCAGACATTACTTTTCAGCTGATCTTAAATACATCAAAAATGTGAAAAGCAGTGACCAATAACCATCTCCTTCCAAAGATCAAGCATCTTCAAAAGAGGACTCTCAGTTCTTGATAATGTGGGACAAACTGAATTCTTCTTTGATAAACATACTTTCAAATGTTCACCTTTCAAAGATTAACCGATCTTTACTATTTCTCATACTGATTTCAGAACCTGGTTTAATATCACTGGTGTGAAATTTATTGTTATGCAGCACCAATACATTGCAATACATAATAATGAAGAACTAAATTAAAATATATTTAAAAAGTTAAATTAAATAGTGCAAAAATAGAAATTTTAAAAAGTAGTGAGGTAGTGTTCAATGTCCATTCAGAAATCTGATGGCAGAAGGGAGTAAGTGGTTCCTAAATCATTGAGTGTATGCCTCCAGGCTCCTGTGCCTCCTTCATAATGGTAGCAACAAGAACAGGACATATCCTGCATGATGGGGGTCCTTAATGATGGATGCCACCTTTTTGAGGTATTGCTCCATGAAAATGTCCTGAATGTTGGAGAGGCTGGTGCTCTTGATGGAGTTGGCTGAGTTCAAAACTTTCTGCAGCTTCTTTCAACCCTGTGCAGTGCCTTCCCCTCCCCCATATCAGATGTTAATGAAGAATGCTCTCCACGGTACATCTGTAGATATTTGCACATTTCTTTGGTGGCATACCAGATCTCCTCAAACTATGAATGAAATATAGCCACTGTTGTACCTTCTTTGTAACTGCATCATTATGTTAGGTCCAGGATAGATCCTCAGAGATACTGACACCCAGGATCTTGAAATTGCTCACTCTCCACTACTAATCCCTCGATGAGGACTGGTGTGCGTACCCTCATCTTACCGTTCTGAAGCCCACAATCAATTCTTTAGTCTTACTGATGTTGAGTGCAAGGTCATTGCTGCAACACCACACAACCAACTAAACTATCTTGCTCCTGTGCTTCTCTTTATCACCATCTGAAATTCTGCCAACAATGGAAGTGTCATCAGCAAATTTATGGACAGCATTTGAGCGATGTCTAGCCAGTCATGGATCTAGAGTAGAGTAGTGGGTTCAGCCCACTGAATCATCCAGAGTTGATTATCAGCAATGTGGAGATGTTATTTCTGATCTACACAGGCTGTGGTTTTCTGGTAAGGAAGTCGAAGATCCAGTTGCAGTGGGAGGTACAAAGGGCCAGGTTTTGAAGCTTTTTGATCAGGATTGTAGTAATGATTGTGTTAAAACCTGAGCTGTAGTCAACAAAAAGCAGTCTGACGCAAGTATTAATATTGTCCAGGTTATCCAAGGTGATTTCAAGTGGTTCCAGACTGATGCATTATTTCCAATGCATTCAAAAGATTCAATCTTTAAACAGGTCTCATTTCTCCCCTCCCAATGATATTTCAAATTAAGTCAAAGCATATTATACAACGATGTATAATTTATCTCGTCATTTTTGTTATTTACTTTAACAAATAAGGAATGAGTAAATGAACAACAGAAACCAAATGAATCTTAGACTGAATTTCCTTTATGCCATATTTACTGAGTCTCATTAATCGCGATGTACAATTGGTATACACCCCCAAAACAATGGTAAATAATTTTTCTTTGCCAAAGTTATGTCTTGCTCATCATTCCAAATACCAACACCAACACCAACACCTGATTGCCAATGAGGATTAGTTAGTTTTCCAGCAGTCAGGGTTAGGCTATGCATTTGATTTGTTACTGGTAGCACCTTGACAAGTTCAAACATTTGGCCTTTGAATGGAATGATATTAAATAAATGAAGAATACAACATAACATACTGTCTGCCAATTACTCTCCTTGGATATCTGCCCATATTTGAAACTACTGCAGATCTTCAAAGTGGCTGTTAGAAGTAATTTCCTGAAGCATTTCAGGCCATTCAAAAACAGAAATAATTTCTCACCATAAAATAAACATAGTTGTTCAATGGACATATACCCATGTTCACTACCATGTCTATATTATAATCACAGACCTGTGTTCACAAATATCATAAATGCCAGCAAACAACAATGAAAATGTGTAGAAAAGTTCTGACTGAAATTGATACTTTCAAATAGTCTCAGTTTGTGTAAAGAATGGCCCTGGAGCAAAGTTCTGGGAGAAAACAAAAAACAAAGGCGCTGACACCACTCATCAACTGCAATAAGTAGATGAAAGAAAATGTCAAAGGAATTCTTGTTGAAACATAATCCAAAAAGTTCGGCTTCCTGTATCTGTTAAAGGATACGCACTAGCTTCATATTTGTTTCAGCAGACGCATTACATTCTGGGCAGTTGGTAGGAAATTGCAGCACCTATATGAAAAAGTAAAAATGTCTTAATTTAACAATGTAATTTCCCTTCTTTCTTTACCTCTGCCAAAAGACTACTTCATAATTTCTTCTGATGATGGTTGAGCAGTCCATCTCAGTATGAAGATCAAACATCCCACATCTAGTTACTAAAGATAAAGCTAAAACAAAAATGTCAATTCACTCCTAACATTTACCTCATTTATTTATAGCACATATTTTTTATGGCAGTGTGTCAACAATTACAAATTGACAAATGGCTTATATTGTGGTCTCAGGGCCATCAGGATTTTGGATTCTTTGTCTTTCACAATGGATTTTATTTCCTTTGCACAACTGTTACTGCCCTTGAATTTAAAAAATTATGTAAGTATTAGCTTTACTTATATGTACATCAAGAATTGTGTGGTGCGTGGCCAAGTGGCTAAGGTGTTGGTCTAGTGATCTGAAGGTCGCTAGTTTGAGCCGTAGCTGAGGCAGAGTGTTGTGTCCTTGAGCAAGGCACTTAACCACACATTGCTCTGTAACGACACCGGTGCCAAGCTGTATCTGCCTAGTGCCCTTCCCTTGGACAACATCGGTGGCGTGTAGAGGGGAGACTTGCAGCATGGGCAACTGCCGGTCTTCCATACAACCTTGCCTAGGCCTCAGTCATCATCGAAAATCAATGGACAGCCGAAGGAGTACATCAAAAATACAGTGAATGCATCGTCGGCATCAATGACCAACACAGTCTAAGGACTGTGCTGGGGGCGGGGGGGGGGATGACTGCAAGTATTAACACACTTCCAGCGCCAACACAGCATGCTCACACTTATTAACCCTAATCTGTGCACCTTTGGAATGTGCCAAAGCACCTGGAGGAAAATTACATGGTCACAGGGTGAACATACAAACTCCTTAGACAGCAGCATGGATTCAACCTCAATCACTGCACTAACTGCTACACTACCATGACGTCCCTTGTACATTGAGGACCATTACTCAAGGAATTTCATGTTTGACTTTGATGCAGGAAAATACTTTCAAGTCAAGATACTGCACGTCATCAATGGCACCTATACACAATGGTTTCCACACAATTTCTGAACTTGTTTTTCACTTGTATAACACATAGGTTTCAGAGGGATGGCCAAAGCAGCATTGCTGAGCTTTGCAGTAAACAGTAACAGCAATCATCCAAATTGTTTTGTTTGACTTTCTAGTTGCAGAACATGTAATTCTAATTTATTCCATCATGCTCTTGAGTCTGTGCCTTCAGATTTGAAAGAAAATTCACTGAAGAATGCCCAATCACTGACCTGCTTCTCTGGGCAGTATTTTTGTTGGTATTTCAATTACAGTTTCAGAGACTGGAAACTTAATTTGTAAACTCTTATTAAGAATTAGGTATATGTACAGGGGATAGATCAGAGTCCAGAGTACAAGCACCACCACAGGACCTAGGGCTACCAACTTATTAGCTGAAAGGAACAAGAGATTTTTGGATATCAATCCCCATTTTTAGAGCCAATCTGTAATAAACCAAGTCATTTATGTCTCATGGGGACAGTGGCAAATTTCCAATACAAGAAAATTATTAGTTTAATAGGTCAGATTGTTCTTATTTTGAAGTCTTCACAAACATACTTACTTCATTCCTCAAATCTTCTTGGATATTTTCAGTCTTCTTCTCCTCCTGTGTCCATTCCTGGAAAGAGATCAAACCAAGTAAAACAATCCTAGAAAACCAGGCTTCATTTTTGTCGCATTTATTTTTCATGGGTTGCTCCAGTTCAACTGCATCGCCAAGCTAAGGTGCTCAATGGTTCCACTCAAACTGACTGCCAAGCAATTAAAAATTTAATCCAGGTTGACTTCCCCAACAAGAGGAAGTTTCATCTGGTTTCTGTTCAAGGCCCTCAACAAACAGCTTTGGAAATTCATCTCTAACCCCAAGGCCCACAGAAAAAAAAACATATTTTTCAAAGCCATTGCACTGCCATTATTGCCACAAGTTCAAGGCAACAGGCTGAAACTAACTATAATCAGTACTTCAGAGTTAATCTATGAAATCAGCAAATGGGATAAAGTCAGGTGAATGTATTTGGTTCACAGATTATCTTTGCTCTCACTGAATGGTGGAACAGGTTCAATGGACTGATTGACATTCTTGTTTTATACTTGTTACTGTGAAATTTATGAATCAAATTCTGTAGAGTTTTTAAGATAAATCAAAATTATGATGACATAATAGCCAACAGAATCATGGAAATAGGAGCAGTAAGAGGCCATCTGGCCATTTGAAGCTACTCCATCATTTGTTAAGACCATAACTGTGGTTCCCAGAAATGTACACAGTATAGGAATGTTTTAACCAAACTTTGCAATACTAGTGACCTAACTGTTTTCTAGTAAATCCCTCTATTACTTTTATGCTCCTGCTCATGAGATTTTTAGCAGGCAAGCTTATTTGTATAATACTTTTTAAACACAAGGCAGTTCAAAGTGCTTTACATAGAACAAGACATAAAAATCAAGCATCAAATTTCAGAATAGATAAGAGAACAAAATCACACAGAAAACAGATAGGATAAATAGAAGCTACAGTGCAGGATATTCTAATTAAAAGCTACAGCAAAAAGAATAGTTTTAAGCCCCAATTTAAGGGAGCTTAAAGTTGGGGCAGATTTCAGATCCTCTGGAAGATTATTCCAGATATATGCAGCATAGTACTGAAAGCTGCTTCACCATGTTTAGTTTTGACCCTGGAGACAGTAAGCAGACCTGCCCCAGACGACCTGAGAGCTCAGGAAGATTCATAATGCAGAAGAGATCAGAGATATATTTTGGCCCTAGACCATTAAGTGCTTTATAAACCAGTAGTAACATTTTAAAGTCAATCACCTGATGGACAGGAAGCCAGTACAGCGATATGAAAACTGGAATGATATGTTCTTTCTTGGTCTTAATTAGAACTCTAGCAGCAGTGTTCTGAATGAGCTCCAGCTTTTTTTTTTAAATAATTTTTTATTGCATTTTTAAATGATTACAAAGTATGAAAAAACAATGTATATAACCCATACCCCCTCCCCTTAACCCCTCCCCCCTAACTGCCCTATAGAAAAAAAAGAAGGAAAGAAAGAAAGAATGCCTGGTGGTTGGAAGATCTCCACATGCTCCATGGAATGATGGATCTTTTACAGAGACCCGTGAAAATGCCATTACAGTAGCCAAGCCTACTAAAAATAAATGTATGGACGCATTTTTCTAGATCTTGCTGAGACACAAGCCCTTTAACTCTCACTATATTTTTAAGATGGTAGTAGGCTGACTTCGTAATTGTCTTAATGTGGCAGTTAAAATTTAAGTCGGAATTCATCCCAGCACGAAGGTTTCTGGCTCGGTTTGTGGTCTATAATGACAGGGATTCTAAGTGAGCACTGACCTTTAATTGTTCTTTTTTGGCACCAAAAACTATTATTCCAGTTTTCTCTTTGGTTAACTGGAGGAAATTTTGGCTCATCCAATCAGTGATTTGTTCAATACAGTTTTTTTTTAGTGATTAATGGAACCATAGTCACTTGAGGACACTGTTATATAAATCTGAGTGTCATCCACATCATTAAGATTTTTAGTTATCTATTAGCGTGTACCCTCGTGTCCTTCTTTAATTTGATGCTTGCATTACATTTCTCTCACATTATACTTGGATACATTGCTTTCTATCTATTCATTTAAGAATTGGGAAAAGACAGGCAAGTTATTCATGGAGTTTTGACCTATATTAGTTTTCAAGTATCATGAATGATATACATAGGCAGAAATCCATCAGTAAACCTTCAGGTTGGAGCTTCATTAATGTACAGACATTTTCCAATATTTTCAGCCAAACCCAGTGAAACTGAAGGACCCATCCATAATGAGTTTAAGATTAACTGTTCTTTCTAATAGAAATTTGAGGATTAAATTTGAGGACTGTCACAAAAATCTTCTCAGTCAGATTTGACAATCAAATTTTCTTCTATTGTGTGTTATTCTTGCTGCTATAAGTATTCCTTTAAATAATTGCCCAGGTTTTGTTAAATTAATTTTACAAGGATTACTGGAATGTGGTATCATTTGGAAGGTCACCAATTATTGCCCACTTCCAGTCCCCCAGACAGAGTAAAGATTTAAAATGACTATCCCACAGTGATTAAACAGACCCTAACAATTTAACTCACACACCTGTGGCAATGTGCCTACCTGCAATCCCAACATACTGTCCTGTTTAGCATTTCGCTTGTAATGAGTAATCATTAAGGCTTCATCTTTCTGAGGGGCATATGGATTTTCAATGAAGCTGTTTCCAGATGGATCATCAATAACCTGTACAGCATAACAGATTAAATACAACAAAAAAATCTGTTATTGTTGGTGTTTATCACATGTTGCACTGCAATCTACATCATTCTTATTCATTCTGATCTTCGACCAACTACATTAATACTGCCTGACTTCCAATCACAATCTTTAATAATACATTCCACTGTCACCATTAAAGTAAACTAATGCCCTGTATCCCAAATTAAATATGGAAGATTAGTGATTACAGTCCTTAAGCACATGAAATGTCTACTTCTAAAAACCATCTCCTATCCTCTTATCAATATACCAAATCAACCCAATTTCCAACAAAATCAGTGGCACCAAATGTTTTAAGATTTTTTCCATCTACAGGATTTAAATATACAGTAAAATTAAATTAACCTGGGACACTCAGGATTTTGGTGCTAGACTGATTTGATTTTACAAGCATTCCTTGGTATCACACTTGGTCAAATACTGTTGACATCAAGAGCCATTTCTCATCACTTATGGAATTCAGGTGTTTTTGTCCATGCTTGGAGCAACACTGTAGTCAGCTCTGGAGCCAAGTGGTTCCAGCAAAACACCAATTCAGCATCAACACCGCTCATCAGCATTGCAACTTTTTTAATAGTACCTCCCATTTTTCTGTTAATTGAAAACATAACACGGTAACTGTCCAGATTGAACTCATTTTTTTTTAAAAAAAGACAGGGTACCCAGCTACCTAATATAATAAAATGCCAAATTTAGACCACTGTCTTCAGCTCTGCATCTAAATCATGAACGTAAACAGCAAACAGATTCCCAGAGGATATCCTACACACTTAAAATCATTCATCAATCTTAACATCTATTCTACCTTTAACAAATGTATGGTGCTTCATTGATGCTTCCTGAAAATCATACACTACACCACAGATCCTTTCTTTATCCATCACCTGCTGTATTATCACTAACTCTTGCCCTCACCAGGTTTCGCAGTCATCTGGATAATGTACCATCAATGTCAAAACAAACTTGTGCATTAGTCCATGCAGTAGTCAGCAGGCCTTCAATCTGTAGCAGGATTGCTACAACTAAGTGATCAGAGAAGTTCACGGTGCCCTGCAGATAGTGCTATAGCTATCATTAATAATCTTCCATGATTTATTTGTATTACGTGTAAAAGGAGCAATCAAATTATTTCCTACTAGCAAAATGAGAAATCTAACAGACTCCCCCTGAAAGAATATTACAAGAAAGTAGCAAATTATTTACCAGTGTGAATGGAGTCTCAAGTTCCTTCAGCTTTTTTAGTTTCTCAATAAATTCCTCAACCTTATAAGCCACATCAGGATCAGTTGCCTGCAATTGATAGAGGTACATGGATTAAAAAAAAAATTAATTAGGTCCCATTCTTGAATGAGATTGCACAATATAGATCAAATCTAAATGTTGGGACATTTACAGTTGGCCCAAGTCTGGATTACTAGTTTCTTGGGATTCCACAAGCTTTTTACTTGAAAGTCAATCTCCCCCTCTCATTCCTAGCCCCCATTCTCTTTCCAGGATGCTTCAGTATCTCTAATTTATTAACATTATTCTAAATACCAATTCCCTAAGTATTCTAGCTCCTCTTGAACTCTATGCCCTCATCCTATGAATACTTCATTGAGCACCAACATAGGTTGGAATTAAGGCTCAAGGCAGTCTTTCTTATACAAACTTTTCTCCATAGCTTCAAAACAGTATTCCTCCTTCCCAAGCATCACATTCTTCTACAATAACCCAGATTTTTACTTTTAAAAAATCATTTCTGCCAACAGTGAATGTTCAGCTAGTTGTCTGAATGATGGAAGTTTTGATGAAGCAGATGAGAAGCAGAGATTCATTTTTACTCAAGTTTCTTGGATTCAGATTTTAAACTGGTTTTGAAAAGACCAAGGCCCGAAGAATAAGAAAACAAAACATAACACAAAAGCAGTTACCTTCCTTGCAGGCTGGTTTTGCTCTAAACCCCCAACCGCTCTGTCAATCAAACCCTCAACAGTAGAAAGAGCTGCAGCAACAAGAACAGCTTTGTGTAAGAACTAGCTTTTCAGTTTGTTAAAAAGTGAATCAATATGTTCAAGACAGCAGTCAGTATTACACATTCATTACAACCTACATACCCCACTTTATCCTTTAAAGTCCTTAACTTTATAGGCTGGTATAGCCAATTGCAAATCATAACCTCTGAACAGGGAACATTGAACAATATGCACACAACTTTAAAAAAGGAGTAACAACTCCACTATGATTTAATTATAACAGATTTTCACATGATAGCTGTTAGAAGTAATTAAAACCTAATACTCCAAACCTTTACCATTGTCATTTGCTAACATCTGCTTGCTTTGCTTCAAACAGCTGTGACTGCCTGTGGAACCTGGCAAGCTAGTAAACAGTTGAATTGGAGTCTTGTTTAACCCCAGTGGACAATGCTCACAGGCTGCAGTACAAAATATGAACTCCAGTGGTCTTTCCTCTAATAATATTCATTTATGATGATTCAGCAATTGAGGAAAAAGTACAGCAAAAAATAAACTGCCCAAAGAAAGATTAAAGAAATCATTGCATCAAGCAGCATCTCTGGAAGCATAGGGTCCCAGAGACCCAGCATCAGAACTGAGGGTGTAAAAAGATAAGCAATATATTGGAGAGGGAGGTGTGAGAGAATGGTAGGTGATGGGTGGAACAAAATGAAGGGTTGGGGTGGGGGAGAAGGGAGGGGTTTGATGGGTAAATGGAGCCAGGTGGGGAAGGGTGATGAGTCTAGGTGACGAGGAGGGAGGGACAGAAATGGTGAACAAAGGAGAAAGCTAGGATGGAATGGTGAAAGTAGGAAAAGAACACATGGGTGTATAGATTGCAAAATTCAACATTCAAGCCATTGAACTGTCAGCTCCCCAAGCGGAATAAAAAGGGGGTGAAAAAAATCAGTGGAAGAGCTCAATATTATATCAGGACTAGACCTCAATGAAGTGTGGGTGCAAGGGTACAGTGGTGAGGCCTCTGCTGAGCACTGACTGCTCAGCATCAAGAGTGAGAGGTCATGGGAGATGGTGAAGACAATGACAGGGGTTGGAACTGAGATGAATCATGGGGTCAGAGAGCAGAGAGAGCTGTCAATGTCAAGTGTGTTGTTGGGGCTGGGATACGGGATCAGAGATGACGGGGCAAGGTGATTTTGGAGACTGGCAAGTGGTGGAATGTGCAGGAGTTGAGTGCCTAGACCTGGAGCCTGTGGGAAAGTGAGGAGGTACCCATGGTAAGCGTATAGGAACTGCTTCTCTACACAGCATACCTTCCAATTATAATTACAACCTTCTACACTTTATTCGTCAGGAGCTTATGTTTCTGTCAAAGGAGTGTCCCAATACATGGAGAGTGCACATCCTGACCCCAGTCCTTACATTCCATTTCCAACCAAGAACAAAAAATATTGGAAGCTCTCAGCAGGTCAGAAGCATCTGTGGAATGAGAAATTGAGCCAATATATTTCACAGTGAAGACCCTTAACAAGTATGTCCAGCTTTTTCTATTTTTACTTCTGATTTCCAGCACCAGCAGTTTCAATAGGATTTTCATACTAACAAACCAAATGTTTTCACTCCAAATTCTGCAATCTTCATTAAGCCTCTCAATTGTGATGCAGGATTTCAACAATACCTCTACCCCCTCAGATGCTGCTCAACCCAGAGTTTCTCCAGCAGATTGTTTTGCAACTCGCGTTTTTTGAAGCGATCATTCCTGATACTTCCAACAAACAATTAAGGTCAGGCATCATAGTGGTCAAATTCTCTTGGATTTCAGTTTTGGAATACTATAGGCACCATAACCTAATGGTACACTTACCTCCTTTCTGTGTAAATGGTGGAATCTCAAAGTCAAGTTCAGGGATTTTGGTCGTTGCACTGTCCGCTTTCACAACCTCGCGATTCAGGTCCTTTGGAACATAAGAGTCAAACAGAATTAATGATACACCGGATTAAGTTTGAGGATACAATTAAGAGATGGGTTAATAAGCATCAATGTGGCAACTTTTTCCTGTAACATATGATTCTCCATACCAGAACATATGGCTGCTTATGACACCGTTATTAGATCTCAGCCTAAACAACAAGAATTGATAGGTTATTCAACTTCAAAGGCACCACAGCTACAAGTACACCGCCTTTCCTCAATAATCATTGAAACTGCTTAAGGGATTAAAAAAAATGAAATAACTTCACAGCAATCAGAGAACAGTCTGATATTTATCCTCTGGTCCCAAACTAATTTAGTACAACTTCCACTCAGCAAAACCAGGAACCAAACCCAAAATATGTCTCACCATATCATCAGCAACAATTATTTATCCTGTATAGGAAATAGAGCAAACACCTCAAAATGTTCCAATGGTGTGGTGACTTACTTACTTTCTGCCCTTTATGCCACTGGCACTTAGGGCAGCAATAAAGATCCTCCATTTCTGGTGGTGTTCAGGGCTTCCTTCATTATGTCAGTAGCTTCCTCTCGGTTTTCACTACTGTCAGTCATGCAAATCCCGGGGAGACTCAGGAATACCATCTCACTCAGATGTAGAAGGATTCTTCATTGCTGTTTTCGTAACAGTTTTTTTTTAAACCAGTCAGAGTTGTTAGCCCTGAACTGAACCCCTGAACCTGGAGGGCCAGTATTAGTCTGGCCTCTACCCTTTGACCTGTTTGGCATGGGTAACTATATCAAGAGCCAAAGTATAAAGTCCTGACTCCAAACAACATAGCTCTCCAGGTCATTAAGTCATGCAAGCCTCTAAATCATGACAAGAATGTGGGGGTTGGAGGACAGTGTGGATGGGTGGGAGGGAGGAAAGAATCTTATTTTTCTGTTATTCTGCAAACGCGATGAGCATGCTACGTTGTTGCCGGAATGTGTGACAACACTTCCGCACTTCCCCTACCTTTTTAGAAGTAATACAGAAAAGGACATCAAACTGACACCAGAGACAGTAATATAAACACTGATGATTTGGCAAAAGAGTCTAGGATTGTTCACGAGAGGCTCACCTGTCTGGAAGAAACATGGACTGTGTATCGTACTCCCTGTTCCTGGATCTTCCCAGCTGACTGGATCTCATTGTTCACCCAACCACAGTTGTCACAGGCGAATGAACTAACAATAATCTCTCTGAAGAATGGAATCTTAGTCAATAGCAACCTGGTCATCCCCTTTAACATGAGAACAAAAGTAGAAGGGAATTATCAATGCCTACCATCCAGCATACATAAAAAAAGATAAAAGGCATGAAACTTAAGATGATCATCCAATAGATATATTGTGATTATTTCAAAAAAAACAACAAACTGCATTTCCTGCTGCACTCAGTTGTAAAATAAAATTTATCTAAAAACAATAAGCAGGAGGGAAGAGGAAGTATAACTTCTCAACAGAAATACTTCAGCCTGTAGAAAGCATTTACATTTTAAATAGTGCTACCATTCACAGCCCACAGTAGTATTTATAAGGTGGCTTAGGTTTGTCCAAAAGAAGAGACATTTTTGGCTTGTACAATATTAAATAGTTTTCCATGTTAACATTCCCCACAGAGACAACTAACAGAATTAAGCAAAAGTGAGAAGATGCATGGAAACCCAGAGCTCAGGGCTGAACACCTGCACCTCTTCTTTCACACCCACCCTGGCCAACATCTGCAATCTGCAACTTCCGCGTCAATGATAACACCCAAGCACTTCACGTTCCCAAAAGCCCATCTTCAATATCAACCCAACAATATTCCCCAAAACACCCAAGATCCTAAACTTACTTTCTATATCCCAATAGCCACATCCTCAACAATATCCACTTCTATACAACTCCCACCTTGGACCTTAATCCCTAACCCCCTTCCCCTAACCTAGACTTCAGTCCCCACGCCCTATCCCGTAACCCCCTGTCCCGTTCCCCCAACTTCTTATCCACCCTATCAACTAGTACCTTCACCAAAGCTCAGACCCATAAGCTTCACGCCTCCCCCACCCCCACCTCGGTCCTCTCCCAAACGCTTCCACAAACAAGAGAAAATCTGCAGATGCTGGAAATCCAAACAACGCACACAAAATGCTGGAGGCACACAGCATTTAGGGAAAAGAGTACAGTCGGTATTTCAGGCCAAAATGTCGACCGTACTCTTTTCTATAGATACTGCCTGGCCTGGGGAGTTCCTCCAGCATTCTGTGCGCGTGTGTCACTCTCCCACCGTCACCTCCTTTTCCAGCACAGACTCACATTCTTGTAGCAATTCATGCACAAGCTCTCAATTTGAGTCGGGCCGAAATCCTCCGAATCCTCAGCACTCAGATCCGGAAAAACCGACCCAATTCCTCGGCCGCTCTGACTGCAGTTCAACGCCATCTCCTTGGCTTCGGTTACACTCGGCGGCTCCGCCAATCAGCTCAGCAAGGAACTTGAAGGCACAAGCAAGAGTTTCCCCTCCACCTCGCACTGACTCCCGTTACTGCCTCCCTGCTGGAGGACCAATCGCTTCCAAACTTGCAGTAATATTTTGATATTGCCGGATTGGGGGAGGGGGAAATAAACGCAGAAATATCTACCTTGAGGGCAAAAGTGCAATGCAGAGTAATTTTTAAATGGAATGGTATTAAACTTCATCGAGACTTGGGTCTCTGACCTGGTGAATATAGAAAGTTAGCTTGTGGGTCAGCATTTAGGAAAGCAAATGTTATTGGCCTTCATTGCAAGAATATTTGAGTGCAAGAGTAAAGACATCTCAGTGAAATTATATAAAGCCAGAGAACTCAACCAGAATATTATGTATAACTTTGATCTCCCTCATATACTTTGGATAGAGGGAGTATATGAAGGCACACCAGATTGGTTTTTAAGGCTATGGGATTATGATATGAGGAGAGATTAAACAGAATAGGCCTCTGTTTTATAATGTGACCTTGTTGTTACAAAATTATATGGCTTGAAACAGTGTATGCAGGGATGATATTTCTCTAACATAAAATGAAAAGGTAAATACTGATAATACTCTGGCCACAACTGGAAAATACAAACAGACTTAACTTTTTTTCCTAACAGTGTCCTTGATCTGAAAAGTTAGATATTTTTTTGCCTTTCAACAAAAGAGAGCATGCAGGTTGTGGCCTTTCTGCCTTTATTGCAAACTTCCAGCCTCTACAATTTTTTAAAAAAATATTTACAAATATTTTCCCTGGTTCTACTGTCTAGAAACTGGGGTCATCATATCAAAATAAGGCATTGATCATTAAGATGTTTTTACACCTAGAAGCTAGTGCATCCTGGAATTTACTACCTTTTGAGCATTTGGAAGGCACAGTTGCTGAGTAGATTCAAGACAGATCAACGCAGTTTGGATATTAAGGGCATCAAGGGGTATAAGGTCAAAGGTGACAAGCAGTACTGAGATAAAAGATTAGCCACAACCTTATTGAACAGTGGAGTAGATGTGAGGCCTGCTTCTGTTTCTTGTGAGTTTATAATTACAAATGTCCTCTTGCTCACCTGCACTGATTTGATTAACATTTTAATACAATTGTTTCCTAAGGTTGTCATATTTATGGGGATGGTAGTGGGGATAAGCTCCCACTACCTATGAAGTGCTCCAAATAGCATGTGACTCTAACAGCCTCTGACAACAAAGTCCAACTCTTGGCCTTCCCATGTGGCTTAGCTACTAGGCCCATCAAAATTGTTTCTACCGACAAGAGAAGGGGTAAAGGCGGACCACTGGCCCCTCAAAACCAGTTGCTTTGGGCAGGTGGGGCTCGTCACCCTTGGACGGCAGCACACCTAGGAGAAGGGAAACTCTGATTTTAAACCTCCGCTGCCTTGAGGCCGGACCCACCCATGGGAAAGGCTTCAGGAGTAAACCCCAAGGAAGAAATCTGGAGCCGGGGGTCCCTAAGGCTGTTTGATGTTGTTTACAACTTCACTCTGGCAACCTCTGCAACGACACTGGTGCCAAGCTGTATCGGCGCTTGCCCTTCCCTTGGACTACATCAGTGACGTGGAGAGGGGAGACCCACTGCATGGGCAACAGCCGGTTCTTCAAATCTTCCCACCCAGACTTGTGCCCTGGAGAGGACACAGTCCACCAGAGGCACAAACCCATCATCCCCTGGGATTAACGGCTGCCTACTACTTAATGCAATTTGTCCCTACATTTAAAGAGCAACAGAAGTAGGTGTGCACCTTATCATCTTAGGGTGTTTCAAAAGAAGTTTGGCATCTGAGGTATTTCCTTTCAAGTTCAGTCCTGAAGTAAAATGGAGGAACTCAGCAGCCACCTCTCACACAGGAAGATCCCACAAATAGCAAATTGCCCTATTCTGACCTTGGCTGAAAAAAAAGACTGTTGACTAGAAGAGAAAAAGATTAAACTTGAACTAAGGTTTCGAGAAGACTACAGCTGGCCCTCCTTATCCGTGAGTTCGGCATGTGCGAATTCAACAAACACGAATTGAGAAAACCTGGAAATGCTCTTCCAGCACTCGTTGTTCGAGCATATACAGACTTTTTTTCTTGTCATTATTCCATAAACAAAGCAGTATAACATCTATTTACATAACATTTACATTGTATTAGGTATTATATGTAGAGATGATTTAAAGTATACGGGAGGATGTGCATAGTTTATCATGGATCAGGATCGAAAAAATCAGAAGTTCTCTTACTAAGTACGTTAGAACAGCTACATACAGTATTATTTAGCGTCAGTTAGTCAAATGTTTGTCTTAGAAAAAAATATATATTTTACCTTTCTATGCATATAAGACACTTAAAAAACATATGTATTCAATAATTAAACCACTGCATTGCTTAGTAATAATTGTAGCTTTCATCAGGGCAGGGCCTTTCTCACTTTGTCCTTTATAATTGTTCCGATCATTGACCGACTGTAGCCTAACGCTTTTCCAGTGACCGATGATGTTTCACCTCTTTCCGATCACTTTATTATTTTCACTTTATTTTCAATCGTGATCGTGATTATTTTCATGAACAGAAACACTGTGGATTCAGAGCTCCGCTGGGTCCTAAAGTCCACCGCACTGAAACAGGTTAAATGAGGGACTTGAGCATTCGTGTTTTTTGGTATCCGCGAGGGGTCCCGGAACCAATCCCTTGCGGATAAGGAGGGCCGACTGTATTAAGGAAAATAGTAGCCATGGTGTATAAATAGAGTATTTGCTGACCGTATTTTTTTTCTGATTTGCAAGATGTAACAAGTAATGTGTTTGTAGGGAGACACGGGAGAACTGCAGATACTGGAATCTGGTGCAAAAAGTAGACTGCTGAGAAACTCAACAAATCAAGCATAATCTTGGAGGCAAAGGGATGGTCAATATCTTGGGTCAAAACTCAGTGTAGTGGTAAGATGGTCAATATGGAGAAGTGGGAGGTAGGGCTGAGACAAAGGCTGATTGGTGAGAGGTGAAAACAAGAAAGGGGTGAAACAAAAGTGGTGATATATTGCAAAGTTTGAGATGTTGCAGTATCGGGGTGTCCCAGTGAATGACTCGTATGCAGGGTTAACAGAAAGTTATCATTAACAGAATGATATTGCCTGGGGCCTTTGTCTCAAGTGCAGCAGAGCACTTGAGGAACAGATTTCAAGAGTAGAATAATTATGCTTCCATTGGAGTATTGGTGAGACCACGTGTTGAGTATTATGTGTACTATTAATGTTCTTATTTCAGGAACAATATGAATACATTTGTAGCAGTTTAGTGAATTATCATCTGGAATGGCAAGTTGTCTTAGTCAGAAAGATGGGACATGCTAGGTCTCATCAGAAGAATGAGGAGTCTTGATTTAAATTTTAAGATTCTGAAAGTGGCCATGGAGAGGTTCCGTCTTGTGGGACAATCTGGAACTCACTCTGCTAAAAAAAAAATAAGGTTTCTGTATTTAAAACACCAATGCAATGAAGTTCTTTTCTCTAAAAGGGTTGTAAGTTTTCTCAAAGGGCAGTGGTAACAGAGTCTATGAATACTTGTAAGACAAATGTAGATCAATATTTGATAAGTGAAGGGAAGAAAATTAACTAGGTATAAGTGGGAATGTGGAGCTGAGATGGAGAAGTTTCAGCCTTGATCTCATTAAATAGCAGAAATGGCTTGAGCAGCGAAGTGGCCTGCTCTTGTTCCTAATTTACATCTTTATTTATTTACGAAGAGATACAGCACAGTAAAAGGCCATTCTGGCCCAACAAGCCTGTGCCACCCAAATTACACCCATGTGACAAACTAAGCTACGAACCTGTATGTCTTTGGAATGTGGCAGGAAACTGGAGGAAACCCACACCGCCACGGAGAGAACATACAACAGTGGAATTGAACTTGGGTTGCTGACACTATAATGGTATTATGTAAACTACTACACTACCATGCCACCCCTAAACATTAAACCAGCCTGAATTTGTTCAAATGCTTATTGACGAATGAAAGCAGAACTGTATTATTGGTGTATGGAACATTGTTTTGGCCAAGGCATAGATGGCTATGGACCATATATGGGTTTTTTAAAAAAAATTATTGAGATACAGCTCAGAACAGCAGTTCTGGCCCTTCATGGCACACTGCCTAGCTATTCCCTGATTTAACTGTAGCCTAATTATGGGACTATTTACAATGACCAAGTAACCTACCAACCGGTACATCTTTGGACTGCGGGATGAAATGAAACTAGAACACATGGGGAAAACCCACGTGGTCACGCAGGGTGAGGGGACGTACTAACACTGTACAGGCAGTGGCAGGAATTGAACCCAGGTCGCAGGTACCTCAAAGCATTCTGCTAACAATTACACTAACGTGCCACCCCATAGTACTTTTTAGATAAGCACCATGTTGGCATGGACACGTCAGGCTGAGAGGGCTGTTTCTGTATTGTGTGAGCCTATGACTATAAGGAACACGCTTGGTTCATCGTACAGGAAATTGTACTCTAGTCAAATTGTATACAATATTAACTGCTAATTGGAGGACTACAGGTCCTCTCCAGCTTCTCATCTTTTGCTGTGTGGGAACTGCATTTCTAACTTGCAAATGGTTTGAAAACCTTCCCTAATCTGGGGACAACCTGGATTGAACTGGTAAAGCATTAAAATACTGAAAATTCAGAAGAAGCATTAATTATAGGCCTTATACAATCCTACTAGAAGTACATTAGGCAACAGGGATTACATCTTGTTAGAATGATTGTAGCTGAATCACAGCTAGAAACAGCTGAATCTTCCTATCATTATGTTCACTGCCTTAATTCCCCTCATCTTTCTTTGGTTCTTATTTAATTATCACCAAACACACTTACTTTATCAAAATACATACAATATTCAGCTGTTGCATGTTATCAAAGTACGGCCTTTGTACGGAGGCATACCGTTTGATTGGAGTTTGCCCCTGTCAGTTGAGATGGAGACATATTGAAGGAAACACATCACAGTTCAGAGTGACAGTGTGGTTGGAAGCTCCACGTTGTCTTGGTGTCAGGGAAAGTCCACCAACTGAAGCAGACTAACTGGTCATCAACTGCTGATAAAGTGCCTTTAAAAACAGGCAGGTCTGTGGTCTGAGACACAGCTTCAAGAGAAGAGGAAGGTGAGAGAAGCCCTGGATACACCACCTATGCGATGGGGTCTAATTAAGGGGACACAGTGTATGCACACTTAGCTGTGCATCTGTTCAGCAAATGTCTTTGCATAAAGTCAAATGTAGTGTGTCAAGAATTCAGCTTTCTATTTTCAATTGCGTGGCAGGGTACAATTGTCTGCTACAGTATGCAATGGGAGACAAGAATACACGGGATGCTATTTATACAAGTCAGGGTTCTCATTTATCAGTGAGAAAATGTTCCACTTAAAATGAATAACAATGAAAGAATAGGTGTTGAATATTGATCTAAATCTTTTTGTTTATTTTCACAGATTTTTTGAAGAGAGAGCAGGAATTGTACTTAGTGTGTGAAATCCATCATGAATCAAGGGACAATCCTTGTATTAGCTGCTGCTATTTTCATGACAGGTATGAGATTCTATACTTAATCCTCTGTTTTAAATGTTTTTTATGCTGTTAGGTGTTTAGTGTTTCTCTTGAGCTTATATATCTTGGACACCAGATGTGCACACCACTGTTGAGCCCAGTTTTAAGCTCAAGGTCTGAACTTAGCGACCATTGGTTCTTCTTTGGGGAAAGACTTGTTTCAACACTCAGTCTGGACAGATTTTAAACAAGGTCCCAAAGGACAAATTACTTTACTCCAAAATCATCTAACCTCATCTCCTGAGAGGAGCAACTGATTATCCCTTCAATACCGAGTGTGTTTATGGTGAAGTTGCATGGGTCTTACAAACTGATCGCCTGCTAAATGAATACTGGATATTATTGAACTTGTTACTGTGTTGCCACTCTGAAACGATTCTTTCCTTTTCTTTCATACAGGCTCCCAAGCTGAACTCAATAGAGAGCAGATTCAAGATGCATTCTGGGATTACATCAGGCAATTGACCAACAATGACCTAAATGAAGGCTCAGAAATCAGCCAACAAGTCAAGTGAGTGTCAGCAATATTAGGAATAGTTACAAAAGTTGTGCTAGCTGGGACACAATATTAACCAAGAAGCTAAAATAGGGCTTTCTCTGCCAGTTTGAGACTAAATAGCAATGAGGCTGGTGTTTGAAATAACGGATGTTGCTTCTGGCACATGCTGAAAGTATCTCAACAAAGTAACATTTATTTGTGTAATGAAATCAGATTAATGCACATAGCTATGGGTACAAGCAGGTATAGATTCAGGCATAGGAACAACTCTATGTGAAGCCAGATGCAGCAACAGTTAAATATAGCCATGGAAAATGTAGACCTAAATAGATCTGTGTGCAGGAAGTAGCAGATATCAGATACAAGCCTTCAACTATACCCATGCTGTATCTGATATCTGCCACTTCCTCAACACAGATCTATTTAGGCCTACATTTCCCATGTCTGTACATAACTGTAGTTGCATCCTGTCCTGTATTACTAAGGAACATGAGCAATTAATTCGAAAATGAATTCTGATCCCAATGTCTATCTTATTGTAAACCATCCAATCTTAGGCACAGTATGTTTGACAATTGGACTTGCAAGGTGATCTGTCGAAATATATCTATTTTCCGTAAGAGGTATAAGAAAGAATTGCCTCTTTGTTTTCTAGAAACATTATTCAGGATAATCTGCAGATGGTCAATGACTATGCTGAGGATCTCCGACAGAAGTTGGCTCCTTACACAGATGGTCTTCATGAGAGGATGACAGTAGACATTGAGAGCCTTCGCCAGCAGATAAGAGAACAACTGGAAGACCTGAGGGAGAAACTTGCTCCCTTTGCGGATGGAGTTCATCAGAAGATCAGCAGGAACATTGAAGAATTTCATCGGAAGTTGACCCCTTTTGCTGAAGACCTGGGCCAACAGCTGCGTAAGAATGCAGAGGAACTTCGGCAGAAGTTGACTCCTTTCACTGAAGAGCTACAGGCCAGACTGGAAGTGAGCACAGAGAACCTCAGGGAAGTCCTGACTCCCTACGCTGAAGAGCTCCAGATGAAGATTGATGAAAACATGGACACCCTCAGGCAGAACGTGGCTGCCAAAGCTGAAGAATTCCGCTCCAGGTTTAATGAGAATGTCCAGGAGCTTCGCAATAGCTTGGCACCCTATGCCAAGGATGTCCAGATCAAGATGAACCAACAAATTGGAGAAATGTCCCAGATGGTTGAGCCATATGCCGAGAAGCTCCAGGCAAAAGTCAATGAGCACGTGGATGTTCTGAACCAAAGGCTGAACCCTTACATCATCGAACTGAAAGCTAAACTTAACGAGAATGTGGACCAGAACCTGGGCCCATTCATTGAAAATTTCAACACCAACGTTAACCAGAGAATCGAGGAGTTCCATCAGAACCTGGCTCCCTACACTGAGCAGCTGAAACAAATCATCAGTCAGAATGTGAAGGAGTTGCAGGAGAGGCTCGTCCTGAATGGAGCCAATGTTCAGCAGGATCTTCAGACCCAGCTCACCGCTCTATGGGGCAACTTCTGGCAGCATCTGCAGAACTAATTCAGAAATAGAATGTGGCTCTGTCAAACTGTGTGCCAAGACTAAGGGGTCCTTTTACTTTCTCAAATGGTAATATGCTGAAAATATTTATTGTTTTTCGAGAGAAAAGTATTAAAATCAATGACTGAAATTTTGGAGTGTGAACTATAAAATATATGCAATAAAACTTTAATATCTGAGAAGTTTTCCTTCCTTTAGTACACGGGCAAAAATATAAATATAAATATAAATAAAAATATAAAATATAGAAATATATAATACTGCGCAGAACAAAGCAATTCATCACATCAAATGCGCACTGATTGTCCAACCCACTACATCCCATTTTCCCACACGTTTCCCCAATTACTGCAAATATCTCCGACAAGCATTGGTACGATGGAATTTTTGGAGATATTTATTGAAATCACACCTGCCAGATCTTTGATGGAAATCTGCTCCTTCTGCAGACTGGATAGCCTTCATGATGTCTATAGACCATATTCAATATCAGTAATTCAATCAATGTTCCAAAGATTCCAACATAACTTCAATCCTGTATGTATTATTGGACAGGCCATTGCAGCAGGCAACTGAACCTGCTAACTTAAATGTCTCGAGTGCAAGATCCATAAGACATAGTGTGGTGAACTATGTGCCTGTCGGGACACGCCCCTGCTGACTGCTCCTGTGGCTCCTCCCACAGGCCCCTGTATAAAGGAGACCTGCGGCCTGACGCTCGGCCTCAGTCTCCAGGACCTTGTATGATAGACACTCACTCCTGGTTCCTTCTTCCAGTCAATAAAAGCCGATATCTCGCCTACGTCTCAGTGTGAGTTATTGATGGTGCATCACATAGGAACAGAATTAGGCCATTTGGCACATCAAATCTGCTTCACCATTCAATCAAGATTTTATTTTCCTTCTCAACCTGATTCTCCTGCCTCCTCCCTGAAACTTTTGACACAGCTACTAATAAAGAACTGACCTACCTCTACTTTAAATATTCCCAATTATTTGGCCTCCATACCTGCATGTGGTAATGAATTCCACAGATTAGGCTGAAGATATTCCTCCTCATCTCTGTTCTAAAGGGATGTCCTTCGATTCTGAGTCTGTGCCCTATGGTTCCAGAGTCTTTGACAATTGGAACCATCCTCTTCATAAGCACTCCCTTTAAGCCTTGCAATATTTGTTAGACTTCAGTCAGATTCCCCCTCATTCTTCTGAACTCCAGTGAGTACAGGCTCAGAGCCATCAAACGCTCCTCATATGTTAGCACTTTCATTCCCAGGATCAATCTTGTGAACCTGCTCAGGACCCTCTCCAAAAGCCAGCACATCCTTTTTTAGAGACAGACCCAAACACAAATATACACAGCATGTCTGGGTACCTGATATTATAAACATACGTTCTGTGCAGGTGACTGCAGATTTCTAATGCCGAAGCTCTGATGAACACTTACCCATTCATGCCAGCTGTTTATTACAAGCTTGTTGAAAGTCTGAAGATCACTACGATCAGGGACGGGACAGTGGGAATGAGAGTTTATGCTCAGTGCAAGGAATAATGTGTCTAGGTGCAATTAAAAGATCAGAGATTGAGAGTCAATGGAATTGGAGTAAGTGCAAACAGAGAGTTTAAGGATGCAGATAATCCAGTGGAGCAGAAATGAAATCATTTCAAGAGAGACAGGAGCAGATTCAGATTTATTCATCACATTTAACAACCAACACAACCCAAGGGTGTGCTGAGGCAGCTCGCAAGTGTTTCTACACATACCATCTTAAACATTGCAGGCCCACAAAGATCCAATAAATAACAACAACAGCAAATTAGAAGAGACAGTTAGCAACAAAACAAATCCACTTTCCATCCATCTCACCCGTACACACACCCTGACACGCCTCCAAACCCAGAGTAGTTCACCCTTGGGCCTCCAGGCCTTGTCTCTGGATTCTCAGACTTGCAGGCATCAGGCCTCCAACTTCAGCCTTCACAGGACGATGATCATGGGTTTGACCTTCGGACCTCGACTTCCAGACTTGCACAGATTTCTCACCCCGGTGACCCGTGTCTTCATAATTCCTTCGGACCCCCATGACTATTATGAGCCTCTACTTCTATCTTCAGGCTTCTAACTTTGGCTTTGCGCTCAGTACTTTGCCTGGTTTGAACTTGGAGCTTCTACTTCCATGTCAGAGGAACCTTCCATATCTACTGCTATATCAGAGTCATGGGTTCCCGCCCTAAACACATCATCGGCTTTAAGTTGTGTTCAACTTTGAGCACCAGAGAACGGAATAATTTTTCAGGCAAGTTACCCAGAGCCAAGTCCATGACACGAGCAATGACTCAGACACATGAGCTGAAGGTAGAAAGGGCACAAGCCCATTGCCACTGTAAATTGCCTTTAGACAGTTAGAATATGGGGGGATTTGAATGGAATGTGGGAAGAATTTGAAAATGCAGTTAATCTAGTATTAATGTAGACTGTCAAGGACTCCATAGGCTAAAGGCCTATTTCTGTGCTGTCTTTCTCTGTGACTTTGTGACCATGAGGTCACAGGCTTAAGTAACAGTGATTGTCTTGTGTGAATACATTCATCTGCAGGACTTCAAGGCCTTAGCAGGTAAAACGGTACAAAATCATAGTGTTATGAGTGATGAACAGACCTGATGGTCAATGGGGTGCAGAGCTAACCATTCCCAACCCCCTCCTGAGAACTACGAACTATTGCTGTTGCTACGCTTCTCATGAGAGAGAGAGATAAAGCCCAGGCAAGAACATTTGCTACAGATAAGAGGGGGAGAGAGACTGTTGATTTACTGTATTATGACTCTTCCTGGATTATTTACCTTCCGCTACAAGGACTTTACTTTGCTCGTTAACATTCCTCAGGAGATAGCAGGAGTGGGCTGATTTGTTGGACACGGTCATTCAGAGTTGATGGATAGCTGAGACCCCGTGAGTGGGGATAAAAGACAGGTCTGGAGAGACACCCTTCAGACACACCAGTGGACACTGACTGAGTGTTGGGAACCCACAGAAAGGTGGGGGCTTCGGAGACCGAACCAGGAGATCAGTCAGTAAAGCTCACAGTGCTACAGCAGGGCCGGTGGGGACTTGTGTGTGGGTCCACTCATGCCAGAGTGACGAGTCCACCACAGAAGAACAGTCTAGCTGAAGACCAGAGGGGTCATAACTGAATGGCCACAACTACACGACGGATTAAGAAAGCCACAAAAGGTTTGCCTGCCACAGCTGTTACATCTCGCTCGCTCTCTCTCTCTCTCTCCAACGATTTCAACACAACAACCATAACCACCTCAGCATTTATGAACTGAACTCTATACCTTCCTATGACAATTCATTTACCCCTAGACATTGATAGAGCTTGTTTATTATTGATTATTACTATACCTACAGTTTTAGGTTTATTACTGCTAACTAGTTTTATATGTATATTTGCATTTTTGATATTGTATTGTGTAGTTTACTAATAAACACCTTTAGTTTGGTACCACCAGACTCCAATGGATTCTTCTATCTTTGCTGGTCAGACACCCAGTTACGGGGTACGTAACAATAGATTCTTTTATCTCAGACAGGAATTAGTTGGGCCCAGCATTTCTGTCTAAGGGATTAATTCCAATCATCACACTTTCCCTAAGGCTTTACAATTTGCTTCCTCTCGATCTATTTGCGGAGGCAAGGGGAAGTTTCTTTCCATCGGCTCCGCAAGATTCATTCCAGGCGCCGGCAACTCATTATTCCTACATCTCCCATCGGCTTCCTTTGCTGATGACCTCGAATCAATGTCCCCAGGTTACCTAACCTGCTGCCAATGATGACAGACTCTCCCTGTCATTCAAAATCCCTCACTCTAAGTCCATAGAGTGATCTAATGTTACAGCGGTAATAAATCATGGCCTTTGGACTGAAAAATTCATCTTGAATGGAATTTGCCCTCTCAGGTTGAGTTGGATTTATGGTGAAGGCAGCAGTTCAGAGTAACATTCTTGTTGGAAGCTCCACATTCTCTTGGTTTTCAGGGCAAGTCCACGAGTCAAACACAAATCTACCAACTTTGTCATCAGCTGCTGATAAGGTGCCCTTATATAGAGTGAGCGTCTGTGGGCTGCGACACAGATCTCCTGGAGAAGCACAGCAGAAACAGGTGAGAAGAGCCCTGAGGCTCAATTTCCTCCAACCCAGCGAGCTTGCCTGCTTATCCTTGTAAATGCTCTCTAGGGTCAGCTTCTCTGATCAGGCAATTGGTCAAGGCATAGGAACTAAAGAACAGCTTTCTGTTCTTCTGTATTGTTACAAGGTATAATTAAAAGTGAGTTTGATATCTTCTTCATTAGTAAGGGCATCAAAGTTTATGGGGAGAATGTAAGAGAATGGGGCTGAGAGAGAAAATAAATCAGTTTTGATTGAACAGACGAGCGGATTCGATGGGCCAAAAGGACCAATTCTGCTCCTGTGATTTATGCTTTTATAACTGACAGGTTATAACAGGCTAGATGTATGGAGGATCCTTTCTCTGGCTGAAGAGTTTAGATCCTGGGGTGGGGTCAGAGTTTCAGAATAAGGGGTGCGGCATTAAGGACTTCAAAGAGAAGGCATGCTGTAAACTAGAGGTCAGTAGGTCTTTGGGGGTCTCGCGGGCTCAGTCACTGGGCTCATTCAAAGCAGATGTGGAAATATTTCTGGCTGCCATGGGCACCGAGGCATATTGAGACAGTGCAGGAAAATGGTGGTGAGCCCAAAGACCAGCTTTGATCTCAATAACAGAACCGGTTCAAAGGGCTGCACGCTGACTCCTTGTGTAACAAATAGAGTTCAGAAGGGGGCAGGAATACTCGGGTAGATTTTCCATGTGGGTTTGAACCCGGCACTAACTCCGATCATTATTTTTTTCCCATAGATTGACTGCAAAGGGACACAGAAATAATCTGCCATACTCAATATCATTTGAGAACACCACCATGTTTCCCAGAGCAAACCTCCTGCTTCTGGCTGCTGCCTTTCTCACAGGTATGAGATTCAAATATTCCAATTCTCTTATTCTGGGACGATGACTGGGATTTTATTGCCACTTCCAATCTTCAAAGGTTCTTGATTGAACTTGGACTCACTATCTTCACTTCACTGATGAACACCTGATATTAGCTCTTATCTGAATTCTGGAGCCCCTTGCTTTGTCCATTCTTCCACACATCGGCTCCTGGGTGCCCTTACTGGGTTTGTTCTAAGTCCACATTACAAATATTCAAAGACCTGGGATTTTACTCTATGACTCATCCAGCTACAGTACAGCCCCAAAAAGGACTGATCACCAAGATACACTGTGAAGTTTTGAAGTTTTTGATCGGGTGAATGAACAGTAGATCTGTGGAACTTTCCTCCTGTTTCCTACCCTGATCACCTCAAATTTTCCTTCCCATAGGCTGTCGGGCTGAGATCAATGGAGATCAGGTTCGAGATGCCTTCTGGAATTACATCAGCCAAATGACTGAAGAAGCCCAGGATAGCGTCGAGCTGATCCAGAGCTCAGAAATCGGCCAGCAACTCAAGTGAGCATTTGGCGTTTTAATGGGTACTAAGAATAGATTAGCGTATTGATCGAGGAACTGGCCAGGGATGTCTTAGGACTGGAGCATTACAACAGTCCGAGAGTTTCTTTGCAATTACTTTATAGAATCTGATCCTCACCAACATTATTGTCCAGCTCTATTTGTTAACTGACCAGTTTAAGATGCCAGTGAAGTCTCAACTATAGACACAAATTTCCTTCACTAAGGAAGTTATGGACTTCTATGATGACCCAGTCAATCTGCAGTAACAATAGTGATATTTTGAAGTTCAGATGTATTATGTATCTACTCTAATCTAAAAGTTTTTCAGTAGGAGCTGAATTCATTATTTCAGATTAATAGTCCTGGTTTTGTGGATTAGTTTCACCAGCAGCACTGTGCTATAATATTAAAGTGAAGGTTCCTCAGCAAGTTTAAAAACAAACAAGAATGAGAATAAAGAATAAAAGAAGTGGTAAACTCATCAGGGCTGGTGGAACAGATACCCAGCAAAACTTAACAAATAGGTAATACTAGAATGAATGAAAACTATTGTGTGAATCACATCCTCCCACTGCAATGAACACCTGTAGTTCCCTTAGAAGATCTTGTGATCCAAAATGTCCTTTATAAGCTCTCCTTTCCAGTGTACATTTGTCTCAGAACCAGCCTTGTACAGAGCTCTGTCTAAACGTATCTCTTTCCTGTAACGAGTATAAGAAACAACTGTCTCTTCTTTTCCAGTCACCTTATTCAGGATAATCTGCAGACGGTCAATGACTATGCTGAGGATCTCCGACAGAAGTTGGCTCCTTACACAGATGGTCTTCATGAGCGGATGACAGTAGACATTGAGAGCCTTCGCCAGCAGATAAGAGAACAACTGGAAGACCTGAGGGAGAAACTTGCTCCCTTTGCGGATGGAGTTCATCAGAAGATCAGCAGGAACATTGAAGAATTTCATCAGAAGTTGACCCCTTTTGCTGAAGACCTGGGCCAACAGCTGCGTAAGAATGCAGAGGAACTTCGGCAGAAGTTGACTCCTTTTACTGAAGAGCTACAGGCCAGACTGGAAGTGAGCACAGAGAACCTCAGGGAAGTCCTGACTCCCTACGCTGAAGAGCTCCAGGTGAAGATTGATGAAAACATGGACACCCTCAGGCAGAACGTGGCTGCCAAAGCTGAAGAATTCCGCTCCAGGTTTAATGAGAATGTCCAGGAGCTTCGCAATAGCTTGGCACCCTATGCCAAGGATGTCCAGATCAAGATGAACCAACAAATTGGAGAAATGTCCCAGATGGTTGAGCCATATGCCGAGAAGCTCCAGGCAAAAGTCAATGAGCACGTGGATGTTCTGAACCAAAGGCTGAACCCTTACATCGTCGAACTGAAAGCTAAACTTAACGAGAACGTGGACCAGAACCTGGGCCCATTCATTGAAAATTTCAACACCAACGTTAACCAGAGAATCGAGGAGTTCCATCAGAACCTGGCTCCCTACACTGAGCAGCTGAAACAAATCATCAGTCAGAATGTGAAGGAGATGCAGGAGAGACTCGTCCTGAATGGAGCCAATGTTCAGCAGGATCTTCAGACCCAGCTCACCGCTCTATGGGGCAACTTCTGGCAGCATCTGCAGAACTAATTCAGAAATAGAATGTGGCTCTGTCAAACTGTGTGCCAAGACTAAGGGGTCCTTTTACTTTCTCAAATGGTAATATGCTGAAAGTATTTATTGTTTTTCGAGAGAAAAGTATTAAAATCAATGACTGAAATTTTGGAGTGTGAACTATAAAATATCTGCAATAAAACTTTAATATCTGAGAAGTTTTCCTTCCTTTAGTACACGGGCAAAAATATAGAACTATGTAAATAATACTGCGCAGAACAAAGCAATTCATCACATCAAATGCGCACTGATTGTCCAACCCACTACATCCCATTTTCCCACACGTTTCCCCAATTACTGCAAATATCTCCGACAAGCAATGGTACGGTGGAATTTTTGGAGATGTTTATTGAAATCACACCTGCCAGATCTTTGATGGAAATCTGCTCCTTCTGCAGACTGGATAGCCTTCATGATGTCTATAGACCATATTCAATATCAGTAATTCAATCAATGTTCCAAAGATTCTAACATAACTTCAATCCTGTATGTATTATTGGACAGGCCATTGCAGCAGGCAACTGAACCTGCTAACTTAAATGTCTCGAGTGCAAGATCCATAAGAAATAGGAACAGAATTAGGCCATTTGGCACATCAAATCTGCTTCACCATTCAATCATGGCTGTTTTATTTTCCTTCTCATCTCTATTCCACTGCCACAACAACAATACAATTTGTTCAGCCAGGCTGTTTTCTACTGAGACGCTGCAATTTTCTTCATGCTCACTTTCATTCCTGACTGCAACTCAATTGTGTTTCTACGGTTTCCAATGAAACACTGATTTCCACTGCTCATTTGAATGTAACTGTGCCTCAGTTAGGAGCCGCTTAGGAATGCTTTCTTTTAAGATTCCAGGAACTAAGCAATCTCTCAGTGCATCATTAAGCCCATTAGGGAAGTGACAATGGCCAGACAATCTCTTCAATTCAGCCACCTATGCCAAGATCGGCTCCCCTCCTCTTTTTCATTTTTTAAAATATTTTATTTAAATTTTTTAGAAGAAGGAATGCAAGGACTCAGCTAATACAACAATTAATACATATTGAAAAAAATTAATTTGAATACTGTACGTTAATAAGTCTGAGGAAAAAAAAGAACACCTATCCCAACACCATCTCTCGGCATTTAGAAAAAAAGGGAAAAAAACATAAGAGAGAGGAAAGGAAGGAAAGGAGAGAAGAAAGAATAGAGGGGAAAGAAAGAAAAAGAAGAGTAGGCATCCAGCTCTCAGAGTCAGTTTAAAATACAAATTTAAGAAACTAGCTTATAATAAGGGATATAGTAATTTAAATAAAAAATTAAAAATATTTTAAAATATCCAGACATTTATGTAATCCAAATATGGTTGCCAAATCTCAATGAACATAGTGTATCCATTCCTAAGGGTATAAGTAAGGGGTATACAACTTTGCACTTCTTTATTCCAACGATCAATATGTACAAGGGAATCAGGTTTCCATGTTACCGCTATGCATTTCCTGACTACTGACAACACAATTTTAATAAATTTGGATTTATTCCTGGGGAGGTTAACTTTCAAGACTGCTAAGTTCCACAGAAGAAACAATTCTGGGTCTAGGGGGAAACCCATCCCCAGAATCTCTCCCAGTACCTCCCCCAGATCCATCCAAAAAGATCTCAATTACGTGCATAGCCAGGTGGAATGCAAAAAGCTACCAACATCTATGCCACACCTGAAACACTTGTGAGAAATTTCTGGTTTATTCTTATGTATTTTTTCAGGTGTGACATATAACTGATGTAAAAAATTTAAAATGTATCATTCTGTATCTAGAGTTGATAAGAGTGGTAACGCTATCCAAACATAAATGTGACCAGCATTGATGATCAATCACAATGCCCAAATCCGACTCCCATCTTTCCCTCGATCTGTAGGCTTCCCTCCTTTTTGATTCTGCTTATGAAACCTAAAGTGTTCTGCAATGGGTTCTCAGTGTTCCTGCATCACTTTTACAATACAGTAGCAGCAAAACTCAGTTATGATAGTTTGGTTCGAGCAATCAAATGTCCAAGAAAACTGTGTGCCTTTAAACACAATACACTTGGCAAAACTGGCACTCGCTTCTCATTGGCCATTTTATTTGCATCAAAATTAAGTTCCAATAGTTCAGTATACATGAGTCAATTGAGCAATCAAACTCGTCAATCTTTCCGAAGTAACCAGCCATTTCTGATTTTTATTTAATGTTCAGTATCACCCGCTACTGACAGTTTAAGATCCCCAAATTGTTCCATTTACTGCCTTTAAAAAAACCTCGATTGTGAGATCCCTTCCGAAAACCAGGTGTTGACTGCTTTCGCTTCACACTCGGCCATCTCCCCTCACGTTGAGGTGGGTTTTTACTCGACGATGTATCTGCTGTCTTTATTTTACTTTAAACGGCTCGCTGTGTTTAACAGATTGGTAGCAGTCTCGGGTTTGTTTTTAAAATACCTAATCACCAATGTTGTATTTTCTAACTTCAAAACACGAAGTAATTGAAAGAAGTATACAGAGTCCGAAATACAGGTCTCGCTCTGCCTTTAAACGAGGCGCGCTGGTATCACGTGGTAGCGTGATGGCAGTTACAGTTAACGTATTTTTACACATAACCATAAACAATTATTTAAACAAACAAGAATACTTAAACTATATATTATACACACAGACACACACACACACACACACACACACACATCCCCTTTCCATCCATCTCACCCGTTCACACACCTTGACACGCCTCCAAACCCAGAGTAGTTCACCCTTGGGCCTCCAGGCCTTGTCTCTGGATTCTCAGACTTGCAGGCATCAGGCCTCCAACTTCAGCCTTCACAGGACGATGATCATGGGTTTGACCTTCGGACCTCGACTTCCAGACTTGCACAGATTTCTCACCCCGGTGACCCGTGTCTTCATAATTCCTTCGGACCCCCATGACTATTTTGAGCCTCTACTTCTATCTTCAGGCTTCTAACTTTGGCTTTGCGCTCAGTACTTTGCCGGGTTTGAACTTGGAGCTTCTACTTCCATGTCAGAGGAACCTTCCATATCTACTGCTATATCAACGTCATGGGTTCCCGCCCTAAATACATCATTGGCTTTAAGTTGTGTTCAACTTTGAGCACCAGAGAATGGAATAATTCTTCAGGCAAGTTACCCAGAGCCAAGTCCATGACACGAGCAATGACTCAGACACATGAGCTGAAGGTAGAAAGGGCACAAGCCCATTGCCACTGTAAATTGCCTTTAGACAGTTAGAATATGGGGGGATTTGAATGGAATGTGGGAAGAATTTGAAAATGCAGTTAATCTAGTATTAATGTAGACTGTCAAGGACTCCATAGGCTAAAGGCCTATTTCTGTGCTGTCTTTCTCTGTGACTTTGTGACCATGAGGTCGCAGGCTTAAGTAACAGTGATTGTCTTGTGTGAATACATTCATCTGCAGGACTTCAAGGCCTTAGCAGGTAAAACGGTACAAAATCATAGTGTTATGAGTGATGAACAGACCTGATGGTCAATGGGGTGCAGAGCTAACCATTCCCAACCCCCCTCCTGAGAACTACGAACTATTGCTGTTGCTACGCTGCTCATGAGAGAGAGAGAGAGAGAGAGAGAGAGAGAGAGAGAGAGAGAGAGAGATAAAGCCCAGGCAAGAACATTTGCTACAGATAAGAGGGGTGAGAGACTGTTGATTTACTGTATTATGACTCTTCCTGGATTATTTACCTTCCGCTACAAGGACTTTACTTTGCTTGTTAACATTCCTCAGGAGATTGCAGGAGTGGCCTGATTTGATGGACACGGTCATTCAGAGTTGATGGATAGCTGAGACCCCGTGAGTGGGGATAAAAGACAGGTCTGGAGAGACACCCTTCAGACACACCAGTGGACACTGACTGAGTGTTGGGAACCCACAGAAAGGTGGGGGCTTCGGAGACCGAACCAGGAGATCAGTCAGTAAAGCTCACAGTGCTACAGCAGGGCCGGTGGGGACTTGTGTGTGGGTCCACTCATGCCAGAGTGACGAGTCCACCACAGAAGAACAGTCTAGCTGAAGACCAGAGGGGTCATAACTGAATGGCCACAACTACACGACGGATTAAGAAAGCCACAAAAGGTTTGCCTGCCACAGCTGTTACATCTCGCTCGCTCTCTCTCTCTCTCTCCAACGATTTCAACACAACAACCATAACCACCTCAGCATTTATGAACTGAACTCTATACCTTCCTATGACAATTCATTTACCCCTAGACATTGATAGAGCTTGTTTATTATTGATTATTACTATACCTACAGTTTTAGGTTTATTACTGCTAACTAGTTTTATATGTATATTTGCATTTTTGATATTGTATTGTGTAGTTTACTAATAAACACCTTTAGTTTGGTACCACCAGACTCCAATGGATTCTTCTATCTTTGCTGGTCAGACACCCAGTTACGGGGTACGTAACAATAGATTCTTTTATCTCAGACAGGAATTAGTTGGGCCCAGCATTTCTGTCTAAGGGATTAATTCCAATCATCACACTTTCCCTAAGGCTTTACAATTTGCTTCCTCTCGATCTATTTGCGGAGGCAAGGGGAAGTTTCTTTCCATCGGCTCCGCAAGATTCATTCCAGGCGCCGGCAACTCATTATTCCTACATCTCCCATCGGCTTCCTTTGCTGATGACCTCGAATCAATGTCCCCAGGTTACCTAACCTGCTGCCAATGATGACAGACTCTCCCTGTCATTCAAAATCCCTCACTCTAAGTCCATAGAGTGATCTAATGTTACAGCGGTAATAAATCATGGCCTTTGGACTGAAAAATTCATCTTGAATGGAATTTGCCCTCTCAGGTTGAGTTGGATTTATGGTGAAGGCAGCAGTTCAGAGTAACATTCTTGTTGGAAGCTCCACATTCTCTTGGTTTTCAGGGCAAGTCCACGAGTCAAACACAAATCTACCAACTTTGTCATCAGCTGCTGATAAGGTGCCCTTATATAGAGTGAGCGTCTGTGGGCTGCGACACAGATCTCCTGGAGAAGCACAGCAGAAACAGGTGAGAAGAGCCCTGAGGCTCAATTTCCTCCAACCCAGCGAGCTTGCCTGCTTATCCTTGTAAATGCTCTCTAGGGTCAGCTTCTCTGATCAGGCAATTGGTCAAGGCATAGGAACTAAAGAACAGCTTTCTGTTCTTCTGTATTGTTACAAGGTATAATTAAAAGTGAGTTTGATATCTTCTTCATTAGTAAGGGCATCAAAGTTTATGGGGAGAATGTAAGAGAATGGGGCTGAGAGAGAAAATAAATCAGTTTTGATTGAACAGACGAGCGGATTCGATGGGCCAAAAGGACCAATTCTGCTCCTGTGATTTATGCTTTTATAACTGACAGGTTATAACAGGCTAGATGTATGGAGGATCCTTTCTCTGGCTGAAGAGTTTAGATCCTGGGGTGGGGTCAGAGTTTCAGAATAAGGGGTGCGGCATTAAGGACTTCAAAGAGAAGGCATGCTGTAAACTAGAGGTCAGTAGGTCTTTGGGGGTCTCGCGGGCTCAGTCACTGGGCTCATTCAAAGCAGATGTGGAAATATTTCTGGCTGCCATGGGCACCGAGGCATATTGAGACAGTGCAGGAAAATGGTGGTGAGCCCAAAGACCAGCTTTGATCTCAATAACAGAACCGGTTCAAAGGGCTGCACGCTGACTCCTTGTGTAACAAATAGAGTTCAGAAGGGGGCAGGAATACTCGGGTAGATTTTCCATGTGGGTTTGAACCCGGCACTAACTCCGATCATTATTTTTTTCCCATAGATTGACTGCAAAGGGACACAGAAATAATCTGCCATACTCAATATCATTTGAGAACACCACCATGTTTCCCAGAGCAAACCTCCTGCTTCTGGCTGCTGCCTTTCTCACAGGTATGAGATTCAAATATTCCAATTCTCTTATTCTGGGACGATGACTGGGATTTTATTGCCACTTCCAATCTTCAAAGGTTCTTGATTGAACTTGGACTCACTATCTTCACTTCACTGATGAACACCTGATATTAGCTCTTATCTGAATTCTGGAGCCCCTTGCTTTGTCCATTCTTCCACACATCGGCTCCTGGGTGCCCTTACTGGGTTTGTTCTAAGTCCACATTACAAATATTCAAAGACCTGGGATTTTACTCTATGACTCATCCAGCTACAGTACAGCCCCAAAAAGGACTGATCACCAAGATACACTGTGAAGTTTTGAAGTTTTTGATCGGGTGAATGAACAGTAGATCTGTGGAACTTTCCTCCTGTTTCCTACCCTGATCACCTCAAATTTTCCTTCCCATAGGCTGTCGGGCTGAGATCAATGGAGATCAGGTTCGAGATGCCTTCTGGAATTACATCAGCCAAATGACTGAAGAAGCCCAGGATAGCGTCGAGCTGATCCAGAGCTCAGAAATCGGCCAGCAACTCAAGTGAGCATTTGGCGTTTTAATGGGTACTAAGAATAGATTAGCGTATTGATCGAGGAACTGGCCAGGGATGTCTTAGGACTGGAGCATTACAACAGTCCGAGAGTTTCTTTGCAATTACTTTATAGAATCTGATCCTCACCAACATTATTGTCCAGCTCTATTTGTTAACTGACCAGTTTAAGATGCCAGTGAAGTCTCAACTATAGACACAAATTTCCTTCACTAAGGAAGTTATGGACTTCTATGATGACCCAGTCAATCTGCAGTAACAATAGTGATATTTTGAAGTTCAGATGTATTATGTATCTACTCTAATCTAAAAGTTTTTCAGTAGGAGCTGAATTCATTATTTCAGATTAATAGTCCTGGTTTTGTGGATTAGTTTCACCAGCAGCACTGTGCTATAATATTAAAGTGAAGGTTCCTCAGCAAGTTTAAAAACAAACAAGAATGAGAATAAAGAATAAAAGAAGTGGTAAACTCATCAGGGCTGGTGGAACAGATACCCAGCAAAACTTAACAAATAGGTAATACTAGAATGAATGAAAACTATTGTGTGAATCACATCCTCCCACTGCAATGAACACCTGTAGTTCCCTTAGAAGATCTTGTGATCCAAAATGTCCTTTATAAGCTCTCCTTTCCAGTGTACATTTGTCTCAGAACCAGCCTTGTACAGAGCTCTGTCTAAACGTATCTCTTTCCTGTAACGAGTATAAGAAACAACTGTCTCTTCTTTTCCAGTCACCTTATTCAGGATAATCTGCAGACGGTCAATGACTATGCTGAGGATCTCCGACAGAAGTTGGCTCCTTACACAGATGGTCTTCATGAGCGGATGACAGTAGACATTGAGAGCCTTCGCCAGCAGATAAGAGAACAACTGGAAGACCTGAGGGAGAAACTTGCTCCCTTTGCGGATGGAGTTCATCAGAAGATCAGCAGGAACATTGAAGAATTTCATCAGAAGTTGACCCCTTTTGCTGAAGACCTGGGCCAACAGCTGCGTAAGAATGCAGAGGAACTTCGGCAGAAGTTGACTCCTTTTACTGAAGAGCTACAGGCCAGACTGGAAGTGAGCACAGAGAACCTCAGGGAAGTCCTGACTCCCTACGCTGAAGAGCTCCAGGTGAAGATTGATGAAAACATGGACACCCTCAGGCAGAACGTGGCTGCCAAAGCTGAAGAATTCCGCTCCAGGTTTAATGAGAATGTCCAGGAGCTTCGCAATAGCTTGGCACCCTATGCCAAGGATGTCCAGATCAAGATGAACCAACAAATTGGAGAAATGTCCCAGATGGTTGAGCCATATGCCGAGAAGCTCCAGGCAAAAGTCAATGAGCACGTGGATGTTCTGAACCAAAGGCTGAACCCTTACATCGTCGAACTGAAAGCTAAACTTAACGAGAACGTGGACCAGAACCTGGGCCCATTCATTGAAAATTTCAACACCAACGTTAACCAGAGAATCGAGGAGTTCCATCAGAACCTGGCTCCCTACACTGAGCAGCTGAAACAAATCATCAGTCAGAATGTGAAGGAGATGCAGGAGAGACTCGTCCTGAATGGAGCCAATGTTCAGCAGGATCTTCAGACCCAGCTCACCGCTCTATGGGGCAACTTCTGGCAGCATCTGCAGAACTAATTCAGAAATAGAATGTGGCTCTGTCAAACTGTGTGCCAAGACTAAGGGGTCCTTTTACTTTCTCAAATGGTAATATGCTGAAAGTATTTATTGTTTTTCGAGAGAAAAGTATTAAAATCAATGACTGAAATTTTGGAGTGTGAACTATAAAATATCTGCAATAAAACTTTAATATCTGAGAAGTTTTCCTTCCTTTAGTACACGGGCAAAAATATAGAACTATGTAAATAATACTGCGCAGAACAAAGCAATTCATCACATCAAATACGCACTGATTGTCCAACCCACTACATCCCATTTTCTCACACGTTTCCCCAATTACTGCAAATATCTCCGACAAGCAATGGTACGGTGGAATTTTTGGAGATGTTTATTGAAATCACACCTGCCAGATCTTTGATGGAAATCTGCTCCTTCTGCAGACTGGATAGCCTTCATGATGTCTATAGACCATATTCAATATCAGTAATTCAATCAATGTTCCAAAGATTCTAACATAACTTCAATCCTGTATGTATTATTGGACAGGCCATTGCAGCAGGCAACTGAACCTGCTAACTTAAATGTCTCGAGTGCAAGATCCATAAGACATAGGAACAGAATTAGGCCATTTGGCACATCAAATCTGCTTCACCATTCAATCAAGATTTTATTTTCCTTCTCAACCTGATTCTCCTGCCTCCTCCCTGAAACTTTTGACACAGCTACTAATAAAGAACTGACCTACCTCTACTTTAAATATTCCCAATTATTTGGCCTCCATACCTGCATGTGGTAATGAATTCCACAGATTAGGCTGAAGATATTCCTCCTCATCTCTGTTCTAAAGGGATGTCCTTCGATTCTGAGTCTGTGCCCTATGGTTCCAGAGTCTTTGACAATTGGAACCATCCTCTTCATAAGCACTCCCTTTAAGCCTTGCAATATTTGTTAGACTTCAGTCAGATTCCCCCTCATTCTTCTGAACTCCAGTGAGTACAGGCTCAGAGCCATCAAACGCTCCTCATATGTTAGCACTTTCATTCCCAGGATCAATCTTGTGAACCTGCTCAGGACCCTCTCCAAAAGCCAGCACATCCTTTTTTAGAGACAGACCCAAACACAAATATACACAGCATGTCTGGGTACCTGATATTATAAACATACGTTCTGTGCAGGTGACTGCAGATTTCTAATGCCGAAGCTCTGATGAACACTTACCCATTCATGCCAGCTGTTTATTACAAGCTTGTTGAAAGTCTGAAGATCACTACGATCAGGGACGGGACAGTGGGAATGAGAGTTTATGCTCAGTGCAAGGAATAATGTGTCTAGGTGCAATTAAAAGATCAGAGATTGAGAGTCAATGGAATTGGAGTAAGTGCAAACAGAGAGTTTAAGGATGCAGATAATCCAGTGGAGCAGAAATGAAATCATTTCAAGAGAGACAGGAGCAGATTCAGATTTATTCATCACATTTAACAACCAACACAACCCAAGGGTGTGCTGAGGCAGCTCGCAAGTGTTTCTACACATACCATCTTAAACATTGCAGGCCCACAAAGATCCAATAAATAACAACAACAGCAAATTAGAAGAGACAGTTAGCAACAAAACAAATCCACTTTCCATCCATCTCACCCGTACACACACCCTGACACGCCTCCAAACCCAGAGTAGTTCACCCTTGGGCCTCCAGGCCTTGTCTCTGGATTCTCAGACTTGCAGGCATCAGGCCTCCAACTTCAGCCTTCACAGGACGATGATCATGGGTTTGACCTTCGGACCTCGACTTCCAGACTTGCACAGATTTCTCACCCCGGTGACCCGTGTCTTCATAATTCCTTCGGACCCCCATGACTATTATGAGCCTCTACTTCTATCTTCAGGCTTCTAACTTTGGCTTTGCGCTCAGTACTTTGCCTGGTTTGAACTTGGAGCTTCTACTTCCATGTCAGAGGAACCTTCCATATCTACTGCTATATCAGAGTCATGGGTTCCCGCCCTAAACACATCATCGGCTTTAAGTTGTGTTCAACTTTGAGCACCAGAGAACGGAATAATTTTTCAGGCAAGTTACCCAGAGCCAAGTCCATGACACGAGCAATGACTCAGACACATGAGCTGAAGGTAGAAAGGGCACAAGCCCATTGCCACTGTAAATTGCCTTTAGACAGTTAGAATATGGGGGGATTTGAATGGAATGTGGGAAGAATTTGAAAATGCAGTTAATCTAGTATTAATGTAGACTGTCAAGGACTCCATAGGCTAAAGGCCTATTTCTGTGCTGTCTTTCTCTGTGACTTTGTGACCATGAGGTCACAGGCTTAAGTAACAGTGATTGTCTTGTGTGAATACATTCATCTGCAGGACTTCAAGGCCTTAGCAGGTAAAACGGTACAAAATCATAGTGTTATGAGTGATGAACAGACCTGATGGTCAATGGGGTGCAGAGCTAACCATTCCCAACCCCCTCCTGAGAACTACGAACTATTGCTGTTGCTACGCTTCTCATGAGAGAGAGAGATAAAGCCCAGGCAAGAACATTTGCTACAGATAAGAGGGGGAGAGAGACTGTTGATTTACTGTATTATGACTCTTCCTGGATTATTTACCTTCCGCTACAAGGACTTTACTTTGCTCGTTAACATTCCTCAGGAGATAGCAGGAGTGGGCTGATTTGTTGGACACGGTCATTCAGAGTTGATGGATAGCTGAGACCCCATGAGTGGGGATAAAAGACAGGTCTGGAGAGACACCCTTCAGACACACCAGTGGACACTGACTGAGTGTTGGGAACCCACAGAAAGGTGGGGGCTTCGGAGACCGAACCAGGAGATCAGTCAGTAAAGCTCACAGTGCTACAGCAGGGCCGGTGGGGACTTGTGTGTGGGTCCACTCATGCCAGAGTGACGAGTCCACCACAGAAGAACAGTCTAGCTGAAGACCAGAGGGGTCATAACTGAATGGCCACAACTACACGACGGATTAAGAAAGCCACAAAAGGTTTGCCTGCCACAGCTGTTACATCTCGCTCGCTCTCTCTCTCTCTCTCCAACGATTTCAACACAACAACCATAACCACCTCAGCATTTATGAACTGAACTCTATACCTTCCTATGACAATTCATTTACCCCTAGACATTGATAGAGCTTGTTTATTATTGATTATTACTATACCTACAGTTTTAGGTTTATTACTGCTAACTAGTTTTATATGTATATTTGCATTTTTGATATTGTATTGTGTAGTTTACTAATAAACACCTTTAGTTTGGTACCACCAGACTCCAATGGATTCTTCTATCTTTGCTGGTCAGACACCCAGTTACGGGGTACGTAACAATAGATTCTTTTATCTCAGACAGGAATTAGTTGGGCCCAGCATTTCTGTCTAAGGGATTAATTCCAATCATCACACTTTCCCTAAGGCTTTACAATTTGCTTCCTCTCGATCTATTTGCGGAGGCAAGGGGAAGTTTCTTTCCATCGGCTCCGCAAGATTCATTCCAGGCGCCGGCAACTCATTATTCCTACATCTCCCATCGGCTTCCTTTGCTGATGACCTCGAATCAATGTCCCCAGGTTACCTAACCTGCTGCCAATGATGACAGACTCTCCCTGTCATTCAAAATCCCTCACTCTAAGTCCATAGAGTGATCTAATGTTACAGCGGTAATAAATCATGGCCTTTGGACTGAAAAATTCATCTTGAATGGAATTTGCCCTTTCAGGTTGAGTTGGATTTATGGTGAAGGCAGCAGTTCAGAGTAACATTCTTGTTGGAAGCTCCACATTCTCTTGGTTTTCAGGGCAAGTCCACGAGTCAAACACAAATCTACCAACTTTGTCATCAGCTGCTGATAAGGTGCCCTTATATAGAGTGAGCGTCTGTGGGCTGCGACACAGATCTCCTGGAGAAGCACAGCAGAAACAGGTGAGAAGAGCCCTGAGGCTCAATTTCCTCCAACCCAGCGAGCTTGCCTGCTTATCCTTGTAAATGCTCTCTAGGGTCAGCTTCTCTGATCAGGCAATTGGTCAAGGCATAGGAACTAAAGAACAGCTTTCTGTTCTTCTGTATTGTTACAAGGTATAATTAAAAGTGAGTTTGATATCTTCTTCATTAGTAAGGGCATCAAAGTTTATGGGGAGAATGTAAGAGAATGGGGCTGAGAGAGAAAATAAATCAGTTTTGATTGAACAGACGAGCGGATTCGATGGGCCAAAAGGACCAATTCTGCTCCTGTGATTTATGCTTTTATAACTGACAGGTTATAACAGGCTAGATGTATGGAGGATCCTTTCTCTGGCTGAAGAGTTTAGATCCTGGGGTGGGGTCAGAGTTTCAGAATAAGGGGTGCGGCATTAAGGACTTCAAAGAGAAGGCATGCTGTAAACTAGAGGTCAGTAGGTCTTTGGGGGTCTCGCGGGCTCAGTCACTGGGCTCATTCAAAGCAGATGTGGAAATATTTCTGGCTGCCATGGGCACCGAGGCATATTGAGACAGTGCAGGAAAATGGTGGTGAGCCCAAAGACCAGCTTTGATCTCAATAACAGAACCGGTTCAAAGGGCTGCACGCTGACTCCTTGTGTAACAAATAGAGTTCAGAAGGGGGCAGGAATACTCGGGTAGATTTTCCATGTGGGTTTGAACCCGGCACTAACTCCGATCATTATTTTTTTCCCATAGATTGACTGCAAAGGGACACAGAAATAATCTGCCATACTCAATATCATTTGAGAACACCACCATGTTTCCCAGAGCAAACCTCCTGCTTCTGGCTGCTGCCTTTCTCACAGGTATGAGATTCAAATATTCCAATTCTCTTATTCTGGGACGATGACTGGGATTTTATTGCCACTTCCAATCTTCAAAGGTTCTTGATTGAACTTGGACTCACTATCTTCACTTCACTGATGAACACCTGATATTAGCTCTTATCTGAATTCTGGAGCCCCTTGCTTTGTCCATTCTTCCACACATCGGCTCCTGGGTGCCCTTACTGGGTTTGTTCTAAGTCCACATTACAAATATTCAAAGACCTGGGATTTTACTCTATGACTCATCCAGCTACAGTACAGCCCCAAAAAGGACTGATCACCAAGATACACTGTGAAGTTTTGAAGTTTTTGATCGGGTGAATGAACAGTAGATCTGTGGAACTTTCCTCCTGTTTCCTACCCTGATCACCTCAAATTTTCCTTCCCATAGGCTGTCGGGCTGAGATCAATGGAGATCAGGTTCGAGATGCCTTCTGGAATTACATCAGCCAAATGACTGAAGAAGCCCAGGATAGCGTCGAGCTGATCCAGAGCTCAGAAATCGGCCAGCAACTCAAGTGAGCATTTGGCGTTTTAATGGGTACTAAGAATAGATTAGCGACTTGTATTGATCGAGGAACTGGCCAGGGATGTCTTAGGACTGGAGCATTACAACAGTCCGAGAGTTTCTTTGCAATTTCTTTATAGAATCTGATCCTCACCAACATTATTGTCCAGCTCTATTTGTTAACTGACCAGTTTAAGATGCCAGTGAAGTCTCAACTATAGACACAAATTTCCTTCACTAAGGACGTTATGGACTTCTATGATGACCCAGTCAATCTGCAGTAACAATAGTGATATTTTGAAGTTCAGATGTATTATGTATCTACTCTAATCTAAAAGTTTTTCAGTAAGAGCTGAATTCATTATTTCAGATTAATAGTCCTGGTTTTGTGGATTAGTTTCACCAGCAGCACTGTGCTATAATATTAAAGTGAAGGTTCCTCAGCAAGTTTAAAAACAAACAAGAATGAGAATAAAGAATAAAAGAAGGGGTAAACTCATCAGGGCTGGTGGAACAGATACCCAGCAAAACTTAACAAATAGGTAATACTAGAATGAATGAAAACTATTGTGTGAATCACATCCTCCCACTGCAATGAACACCTGTAGTTCCCTTAGAAGATCTTGTGATCCAAAATGTCCTTTATAAGCTCTCCTTTCCAGTGTACATTTGTCTCAGAACCAGCCTTGTACAGAGCTCTGTCTAAACGTATCTCTTTCCTGTAACGAGTATAAGAAACAACTGTCTCTTCTTTTCCAGTCACCTTATTCAGGATAATCTGCAGACGGTCAATGACTATGCTGAGGATCTCCGACAGAAGTTGGCTCCTTACACAGATGGTCTTCATGAGCGGATGACAGTAGACATTGAGAGCCTTCGCCAGCAGATAAGAGAACAACTGGAAGACCTGAGGGAGAAACTTGCTCCCTTTGCGGATGGAGTTCATCAGAAGATCAGCAGGAACATTGAAGAATTTCATCAGAAGTTGACCCCTTTTGCTGAAGACCTGGGCCAACAGCTGCGTAAGAATGCAGAGGAACTTCGGCAGAAGTTGACTCCTTTTACTGAAGAGCTACAGGCCAGACTGGAAGTGAGCACAGAGAACCTCAGGGAAGTCCTGACTCCCTACGCTGAAGAGCTCCAGGTGAAGATTGATGAAAACATGGACACCCTCAGGCAGAACGTGGCTGCCAAAGCTGAAGAATTCCGCTCCAGGTTTAATGAGGATGTCCAGGAGCTTCGCAATAGCTTGGCACCCTATGCCAAGGATGTCCAGATCAAGATGAACCAACAAATTGGAGAAATGTCCCAGATGGTTGAGCCATATGCCGAGAAGCTCCAGGCAAAAGTCAATGAGCACGTGGATGTTCTGAACCAAAGGCTGAACCCTTACATCATCGAACTGAAAGCTAAACTTAACGAGAACGTGGACCAGAACCTGGGCCCATTCATTGAAAATTTCAACACCAACGTTAACCAGAGAATCGAGGAGTTCCATCAGAACCTGGCTCCCTACACTGAGCAGCTGAAACAAATCATCAGTCAGAATGTGAAGGAGATGCAGGAGAGACTCGTCCTGAATGGAGCCAATGTTCAGCAGGATCTTCAGACCCAGCTCACCGCTCTATGGGGCAACTTCTGGCAGAATCTGCAGAACTAATTGAGAAGTAGAATTTACTTCATTGTCCTCTTGGTGCACAGATAAAGTAATGCTTAAATGTAACTCTCCCCACTCTATTTATTTTTTGCAAAGAGGGAGATATTAATATTATTGCATTTTTGAGTGTGAATTTCTGAAATGTGTACAATAAAATTTTGAATTACCTTTTGATCCATCACATTTGCATGTTTTATTTTCATAATGGAAATTGCCCCTTTGTACACTTACATTTTTGTAAATACTTTAAGAAATTCACTCATATAACATCATTTCCTTCAGTGTTATACCATTGGTAATTAACATTATCTGGAGTGAACCCTAGAAATGACCATTTCTCAATGATTTTGCATCTCTTCAGGTTTTGAAGTCAGACCCTCCTTAGTCTGAGACATCCTTGTTGAATTGGTGCCATTTTTGGTTTTGTCTCTCTCAGAATGATAATCTTTGCTGTTCTCCCTCAGGAGCATTTGAGGAAACCTGGAATATTATTACCCAGAGGCAACTCTCTTTGGGCAATTCTCTGCTAACTGGATTGATACTCCTAAACAATGAATCCTTTACTTACTTTGAGTCTTCAGGCTTGTCTGCAATATGGTACAGTCCACCAACTATGACAGGTGTCCAAAGGTTGAGGTATTGCTTTTCAGATGATTGCACACTCATTACATGATGATGTACATGCTCACTCCAGATTCAAGTCAGTTTATTGTCATATACAGCAGCGTGCAATGAAATTCCTCACTTGTGTGATGTTCACCGTGTAAGCAGTACACATATACAATAACAAATACTACAATGGTAATAATAAATAATGCATTGCTCCATGTCTGTGTAATATTGGAAAATGGTGATTGGTAACATTGTCCAAAAATAGAGCCTTTAACTTGGACCTGATAAGCACAATGGTTGTGATGTAGTCTGGATGGGCAGTTAACTACTGCCCCTCCCAGCACACCTGACCATAACCCTAACCCTACCCAAGGACACAGGAGACTTTGCTGTTGTACTCCTGTGCACTAGCTGAGTCAATATGCTTCAGTCTCACCTGAGTGTGAAGGGGCCTGAAGCCCCCCCAGTGGAGGAACAGGGACTGGTGGCTGGAGGGAACATGCAACCCAACAGACTCACAGGTGAAGTGTTGCCTCACCTGCAAGGACCATTTTGGGCCCCTGAATGGTAGTGAGGGTGGAGGTGTAGGGGTAGGTGTAGCTCTTGTTCTGCTTGCAAGGTTAAGTAGCAGAAGGGAGATCAGTGGAGAGGAACAAATGGAGAAGGGAGTCATGTTGGCAGCGATCCCTGCGGAAAGCAGGAAGTGGGGGGTGGGTGTGGTGGAGAGGGAAAAATCTGCTTGCTGGTGGGATCCGGCTGGAGATGGCGGAAGTTACTGATAATTATGTGCTGGACGTAGAGGCTGGTGGGGGTGGTAGTTGAGGACAAGAGGAACCCTATCCCTGGTGGGCTGGCGGGAGGTTGGGGTGAAGGCAGACATGCACAAAATGGAAGAGATGTGGTTGAGGGTAGTGTTGATGGTGGAGGAAGGGGAACCCCTTTCTTTGAAAAAGGAGGATATCTCCTTCATTCTGGAATGAAAAGCCTCATCTTGAGAGCAGATGCAGTGGAGATGGAGAAATTGAGAGAATGGGATGGTGTTTTTACAAGTAACAGGGTGGGAATAGGTAGTGTCCAGATAGCTGTGAGAGTCTATGGGTTTATAATGGACATCAGTAGATAAGCAGTCACCAGAGATAGAGGCAGAGAGATTGAGAGAGGGGAGGGAGATGTCAGAAATAGACCAGGTAAATTTGAGGGCAGGGTGGAAGTCGGAGGCAAAGGTGATGAAGTCGATGAGGAAGCAGCACAGACAAGAGAAAACCTGCAGATGCTGGAATTCCAAGCAACACACGCAAAATGCTGGAGGAGCTTAGCAGACCAGGTAGCATCAGTGGAAAAAAGTACAGTGGACATTTTGGGCCGAGACCCTTCAACAGGACTGGAGAAAAAAAGATGACGAGTACACCTGCCCCTACACCATTCAGGGCCCCAAAAAGTCCTTCCAGGTGAGGCAACACTTCACCTGTGAGTCTGTGGGGGTCATATACTGTGTTCAGTGCTCCCGGTGTGGCCTCCTGTATATCGGTGGAGACCCGACATAGATTGGGAGACCTCTTTGCTGAGCACCTACACTCCGTCTGCCAGAAGAAGTGGAATCTCCCAGTGGCCAGCCATTTTAATTTCACTTCTCATTCCCATTCTGACATGTCAATCCATGGCATCTCCCACTGGCAGGATAAAGCCACACTTAGGTTGGAGGAACAACACCTTATATTCTGTCTGGGTAGTCTCCAACCTGATGACATGAACATTAATTTCTCAACCTTCGGTTATGCCTCCCCCTTCACCATTCCCCACCCCTTTTTCCCTCTCTCACCTTATCTCCTTACCTGCCCATCACCTCCCTTCTGTGCTCCTTCCCCCTTTCCTTTCTTTCATGGCTTTCTGTCCTCTCCTATTAGACTCCCCCTTCTCTAGCCCTTTATCTCTTTTCCCAATCAATTTCCCAGCTCTTTACTTCATCCCTCACACTCCCAGTTTCATCTAGCACCGTGTTTCTCTCTCCTCTCCCCACACTTTTTAAATCTACTCCTCAGCTTTCTCTTACCAGTCCTGTCCAAGAATCTCAGCCCAAAATGCCGACTGTACTTTTTCCCATAGATGCAGCCTGGCCTGCTGAGTGCCTCCAGCATTTTGTGTGTGTTGCTTGGATTTCCAGCATCTGCAGATTTTCTCTTGTTTGTAATTAATTAGAAACTATTTTGGGAATTTTGCAGCACTGAAAATTGCTACATAAATCCGAGCCTTTCTTGAAAAGATGACATCATGATGGGGTGAATTTGTGGTAAAACTTTAATCACTTTGTCACTATTCTGTTAAATTTAGAGCTACTTCTGAAGTCTTCATTGGGCTGGTAAGTATGGAAATTGCAAGTGCCATCAATGACACTCTGCTCCTCTTTGTGACATAACGAACATAGCAATCCAAGTAGAGTTGCTGACTGAATACACCCTTTAACCATTTACACACTATTCTCACAATACAATCTGTTGCAACTACTGTCCTCTTGAAAGCATAACTGAGTTTTTAATGATGTATGGAGATAAAATTCCTTTTGAACCACATGCCTTAAAGTCCTAATTTTAGAAGTGTTGATGCTTATTTCTTGAAAATAACATTTATAACTTTCATTTACTCTTTACTATGTTACTTCCCTTACTATTTTCCTCCCTAAATAATGAGACAAAGAGGATTGAAGAGGATTTCTTGAAACTTAGGACTTTGGTAACAGAACTCAAGAACTCAAGACCCTCAGAATTGCAGCAGAATAAATGTTACAGAGGGTCATTGGGCTGGTGGAGATTTACAGGAGTGAGTTCAAGAAACCACATTCTACAGATCAAGCTTGAAAAATTTTTATTAGTAGCTTACAAATAAAAGCATTTGAAGGGCTTTTAATGACTACAAGCAAAGACGTGGCATTTTGTGTTCCAAAGCAATTCCACATTTCTGGGTAACAATTTAGCTAAGTACTTTTGCTGTTTAACGGTTGTGGATGGGAGTTTGGCAAAGCCGAGGACACACACTGAAGATTCTGCTGATTGATGTTTGTACTTTGTGACAATTCTGATTTGTGTTTCCTCCACATTTTTTGTTGCCTTCTTTACAGGGACCACTTGTTTCAATCTACTGGTTGACGTTGCTGCTAAGAGATATGATTCCGGATTTTATTTGGTGCTATCAACATTTGTGAGGCTGGCCTTCAGTTAGTTCTCTGATGTACAGAACCACCTTATATGTGGTGAATCTAACTTATTTTGCACAACCCTTCTGGGCTACTTCAATTGCCAGTTGGCTCACCCTGCTCATGCTATCTTTGATCAGCGGGATCATCTTACTGACTAGTTCTTGGGAGACTTGGTCAAATGCGTTGCGCGTCTCCTCATCATTGCCAGTCATGTGCTGGATGTTCACATTTCCAATACTTTTCAGTTGTACTCGCTCAGTGGACGGACTCAGCACATCTCTGACGTCCTTCGTGCTTTCCAGCCTGGGCTTAAGAACCTTGCTGTAGGGGGTTAATAACTGCCCCCATCGGTTGATGCTGAGTCTTTCAATGCTGGGTGTCAGACTTTGAGTAATTTCTTCAACGTCCTTGCTGATCTTTTGATGCATGCCATCAATGGCAGCTGAGAGCTTCTCACTCATGTTGCTCAGGTGCTCTGTGACCTGCTGTTGGATGGCCTCTCTTCTCTCTGACATCTCAGTTTCAATGTTGCCTGTGATGGGAGTCAGGCCGGGATTAGCCATTGTGGGGCTGAAAGAATCAACAAGAAAAGGAGATGAACTTGAAAGGCGGATATCCAAAAAGACAGATTGCATGAAAGTTTCCTGGCAACTCGATGCTTGGCAAAGACTCAGAACAAAATGGAGAGTGATATAATAGATAAGGAAAGAAACCCAAACACCTTCCATAGTTAGTGCCTTTGTTAGGCATTTGGTAATAGCACAAAGTAACAGAAAATAAGAGCTGTAATAAGTCACTTGGCTCTTCAAGACAAGCCCAAAATTCAATTTGGTCATGGCTGATTGCTTACCTCAATACAATATTCCTGCTCTTTTCTTGGTTCCCTGGAAACCTTTCATATCTAGAACGTATCTCCTTCTTAAATATGAGGGGTGATTGATATGTCCATGGCCTAAGGTAGGAGGAGTCAATTTTAGAAAATTTAGAACATTTATTTTTCAACATAGTTCCTTCCTACATTTACACACTTAGTCCAGCAGTCATGGAGCATACGGATCTTGGACCTTCAGAAAGTGTTCACAGTAGGGGTGATTGTTAAGATTGTGACTTAAGGTAGAAGGAGATGAGTTATACAGCTCTCGTTACATGCACATGCAGTTCAACTCTTTGAGTGATTACACAGAAAGTTTGAAGTCAATAACTCATCAGTTAATAACTCATCAGGGGTGATTGATAGGTTCGTGGCCTAAGGTAGAAGGGGATGAGTTATTAGCTTCAAACGTTCTGCATGATCATTCAAAGAGTTGACCTGCATGTGCATGTAACGAGAGCTGTATAACACATCTCCTTCTACCTTAGGCCACAAATGTATCAATCACCCCTGCTGTGGACACTTTCTGGAGGTCCAAGATCCGTATGTTCCACGACCACTGGACTAACTGTATAAATGTAGGAGGGGACTATGTTGAAAAATAAATGGGCTGGGTTTTCTAAAATTGACTCCTTCTACCTTAGGCTACAAACATATCAAACACCCCTCGTATATTCACCTCTATAATATAGACTCAGTGACTCGGTCTCCACTGCCTTCTGAGTACAGAATTCCACAAATTCACCTATCTCTAAGCAAAAAATTTCTCCTCATCTCAGTCCTTAATGTCAGCATATGACTGAGACATCAATCCTACCCAATTCCCTCCCCTACCCAATTCAACCCTCAAGCCTCAGAAACATCCTTTTTGCATTCAGTTTGTTAAGACATGTTATAATTTTGCCAGTTTCAGTAAAACCCTTTTTCATTCTTCTAGATTCCAGAAAATATAATCGACCAAATTTCTCCTCAGGCGATAGTCCTGCCATCTTGGGAACCCATTCAGTGAACCTTAGCTATAGACTCCAGTACTCAGTATATAGTTTCATAGGTAAGGAAATTAAAATTGCACATAATGTTCCCAAATGTAATTTTGCCAAAACCTTGTATAGCTACAGCAAAACATCCTCGTTCCTGTACTCGAAAAACTTTAGTAATGAAGGCCGATATAGCATTTGCTGTCTTTACTGCTTGCTACACTTGCATGTTGGTTTCTAATGACTGGTGTACAAGAAAAATTAGGTTCCATTGTGCACCAATACTTCCAAGCTCTCACTATTTAAATAAAAATTGCCTTTGAGGTTTTTGCAACAGATATAATTTCTTCACACTGCATCTACCATGTATTTGCCCATTCCACTTGTTAAAATTGGCTTGAAACCCCTTTGCATCCTCCTCATAACTCACAATCTCACTCAGTTCCATGTTGTTGACAGACTCAGACATATTACATTCAGTTCCACATCCAAATCATGAACATATTGTATACAGTTGAGGCCCAGTCACTGGTCCCTGTAGAGGCACCTCTGTTTTCCACCTTCTGTCAAATCATTATCAATCGATGCTTGTTTATTACCCCCAGTCCCAGGTGATTTAATCTTGCACAGTAGCCACTTACATGGGACTTTATCAGAGGCTTTAAGAAAATCCAAACACACCACATCCACTGGTTCTCCCTTGTCTACTTCACTAGTAGAGGCCTCAAAAACTCCAGGAGGTTTATCATACCCTTTCATAAATGCAGTGATGATATTGCTTAATCCTAACTGGGTTGTCTAGAGCAAGAGATCAGTGTCAGGATACAAGGTAAAGCATTAGGACAGAGATGAAGAGTATTTTCTTCTCTTAGGACATAGTGAATTTGTGGAATTCACTACCATAGACAGCTGTAGCGGTTAAATACTGAATATACTTTCTGAAGGAGACAGATAAATTTCTGCACATAATAGGCAACAGTGGATGTGGGAAGATAGGAGAACTATAGTATTCAGATAGGGGTAGTATAGAACAGCAGATAAGATTCAAATATGACCTTCTTCATCTAACACCCATTACAATTTGAATTCCAATTCCCATTTTGACATGCCTATCCTTAGCCCTCTTTACTGCCAAGATGAGACCAAACATGGTTTGGAGGAATAACATCTGACTGGGCAGCCCCCAACCTAATGGCATGAACATCAATTTCTCAAACTTCTGGTAATTTCTTCCCTCACCATCCTTCTTTCTTTTTCCATTTCCTGATCTGGTTACACTCTTCTCCTCACCTGCCCATCACCTCCCTCTGTTTCTTCTCCTCTTTTCTTTTCTTCCAATGGTCCACTGCCCACTCAGATTAGATTCCTTCTTCTTCAGTTCTTTACCTCTTCCGCCTATCCATTCCAAGCTTCTTACTTCATCTTTCCATCCCCATCCACCTATCTTTCCCATCATCTGGTGTCACCTATCACCTGCTTGTACTCCTTCCCATTCCCCCTCCTTCTCATCCTGGTTTCTTCCCCTTTCCTTTCCAGTTGTGTTAGAGGGTTTCAGTGCAAACTGTTGACTGTTTATTCCCTTCCATAGATGCTGCCTGACTTGTTGAGTTCCTCCAGCATTTTGTGTGTGTTATCCATTACCCCTTGTTTAGCTTCTGTCTGACTACCATGTGCAGCTCATCAGCTTCCACTCAACAACCCTGGCACTGGTTCAGTTCATCAATTTTCTGCTGATCAGCAGATGTGCCAACTTTTTTCGTTATTTTACTAAATGCAAAATTTTGTCATTTCAAATCACCTCACAGGAGCTCAGCCTATAATAACACCCCTCATGCCAGGTACTCACATGTGTCGTCGGTTAACCTTCAAGCCCTGCAGCTGGTCCACACCATCCTTGGCATCGTTGTCCAATTGGCTGATGCTGTCTCTCAAGACATTTTGAAACTGATCACTATTGTCAGCCCATGCGCCTTCAGGGTGAAGGAAATGGAAGGAATAGAGAAAGAACACACGAGAAAGGTTGAATGAGTGTACAGTTTACTTCACTGAGAAGTGGGTTCTAGTTATTCAAGAAGTGACCTGGTGACTTCATAGAGCCAGGGCCCTCTACATTACAAGGTGGGGCATTCTACATTCAATGGTGAGGCACCATTGTGACTTGCTCTGCAGGGTTCCAAACAATTTTCTGTCACGGCAATTGGACAGTCACAGGAATATTGTTTGTTGGTAGTGTGAGAGAGGCAGTTTTTGTGGACTCCAAGACAAAATGATTCACCTTCAGTGAAAATGTTAAGCACATAATATTATATTGACCATCTACTGTATAGCTGCCTGCTTAATAGCAGTCAGTTGTATACCTCACTGTTATTTACTTAAAGAGCAGAAATTGAGGTAAGAGTATAATAATAGCAGCATAATGGGGTCCACATGATTCACAATTGGAGACAGGGAGATGGGAACAGAGTGATGGATCATAGTGGAGATAACACACTGAGAGCGGGTCAGAGACAGAGTGATATTAAGAGTGTGTTGTAGGCAAATGGGACAGGGTTATGCGATGGGTTGATAGGCATGGGAGTATAAGGAAAGGAAGATGAAAAGAACAAGAGGGACAGGGCAATGAAGACAGAGTGATCAGAGTGATGGCTTTGTAACGTAAGCCTACCTAGATCAGGTACCATATCAAATAATCAGAGGAAAATAATGTATACCAACCTGAGAGTGTGAGGAGGATTGAAATCACAGTTGATGACTTGATCATCATGGTGGATGTTTCAAGCTATGAACAATCCGAATGGAAATGAAAACCTGAGTTCCACTCATATTTAACCTCTAAAACTCCAACCAGATTTTATTCGGTGTCTTTGTAGGTTCAGACTAGAGTTATTCATTAACACTTTGATGTTTTTGACCCTGTTAATGAGAACTTGCTGATCTTTCAGTGCAATTCCATCAAGGTTTGAATTGGTATCAGCATCAGTAACAAAGTCACTGGAGGGAAAACAACCAAACCTGTCCTAATGTTCTTTAGTAGAATGAATTGCAGATCCACACAGGATCCCAAAAGACAAAACTTTCACTCATTTACACACACTGTAGAATTCAATGGACCAAACTTCTTCCCATTCACATACGTTACAGAATTTCAACGGACCAAATACTTCCCATGACACAAAATCTACAGAATTTTGTTACTGTTATTGAGGCAAAACACTCCCATTTTGACCATATTTTGAAAGCTCTCCTGTGCACAGTCCAACTGATCAAATGATGTTGCTCTTCAATAGCAAAACCTCTTGTTTTCAAAAACAAATCCATTGTATTTTAGAGGGAAACCTTCTTTTGACTGACTGACTTGTTAAAGGTACAGTATCCTGAAAGAACCTTCTGTCCATCATTTTTCATGTCCGAGGGACAATAACATAAATTGAGGTGGAAGCCCACAACACTAAATCTACTTACCTTACAAACAACCTGAGTCTATACCAGCGGGAACAGCAGAACGCTCACAGAATTTGGTTAGCCCTGAAGTCCACTGTAACTAGTGCCTACAAAAAAAATGTTTGGCTTCTCCACCTGAAATCACTAAGTCTTGATTTATCAAAACTACCGGGGGATCCAGGATTAAACCAAACATAAATGCAAATTATTTTTGGACTGGAAACATTGTCAAGAAAAGGAGCAGATAAACAATTTCTTTGGCAGTGAAAGCTGAAGTTCAACATATGGTAGGTGGAAAAGCATAGGGAGATCAGGAACTCACCAATAACTGCAACAGGCCTGGATTCTTCAGTGTTGTCAAAACATCTGTGACCCCAACACCAAAGGAGCCTAGCTTGCTGAGAGACAATATCAGAGGTTTGCCTAACAACTGGCTATACTTCATTAGAAGTTTGAAGAGATTTGGCATGTCACTAAAGGCTCTAGCAAATTTCTACAGATAAACCATGGAGAGCATTCTGACTAGTTGCATCACAGAGGTTTGCAGAGTGTTGTAGACTCAGCCAACTCCGTCTCGGGCACAAGCCTCCTCACCGTCAAAGACATCTTAAAAAGGTGGTGCCTCAATAAGATAGCACCCATTACTAATAGACTCTCACCATCTCGGACATGTCCTCTTCTCATTACTAGCAACAAGGAGGAGGTACAGGAGCCTGCAGATGCACACTCAATATTTTAGGAACAGCCTCTTCCCTTCTGCCATTAGATTTCTCATGGGTTCATGAACTCATGAACACTACCTCACTAGTCCATTCTTGCACTATTTATTTACATTATTTCTTATTGTAACTTAGTTTTTTTAATGTCTTGCACTGAAATGCTTCCACAAAACAACAAATTTCACAACATCAATTAGTAATAATAAACCTGATTCTGATTTTAACTGGGAAGCAGACAGTGCTTATTGTAGAAGGCACTTCAAAGGCCCCTTCAATGGATTCTCTGTCTGATGTGTGTTCTAGACTGCTTGACCCACCACAAGTGCCACCCATCCAATAAAAAACACCGGAGCCTTGGGGAAAACAAAATACTTGGTGAAGTATTATAACACGCTTTGGTCACAGTGTATTCTTAACACCCTCACCCAGGAAGAGAAGAGCATGTTAGAGGATCTTACAAATGATGTTCCTGTGACCTTCTTGAAGAAAGGAGACAGGTCTGACTGTGATATCTACTGAGGTCTCTCCCTGCTCTTGCCAGAAGGAAAGTCATTGCTGGGATCCTTCCCAATGATCTGCTTCTGACAGATAGACAGACATACTTTATTGATCCCGAGGGAAATTGGGTTTCGTTACAGCTGCACCAACCAAGAATAGTGTAGAAATATAGCAATATAAAACCATAAATAATTAAATAATAATAAGTTAAGCATGCCAAGTGGAAATTAGTTCAGGACCAGCCTATTGGCTCAGGGTGTCTGACACTCCAAGGGAGGAGTTTTAAAGTTTGATGGCCACAGGCAGGAATGACTTCCTATGACACTCAGTGTTACATCTCTGTGGAATGAGTCTCTGGCTGAATGTACTCCTGAGGCTCTGTATCACATCTTGGACCCTCACCCTGAATCATATATATATATAAGATATAGGAGCTGAATCGGACCAGTTGGCCCATTGTATCTGCTCTGTCATTTCATCACGGCTGATCCATTTCCCTCTCAGCCCCAATCTCCTGCCTTTTCCCTCTAAGCCTTCATGCCCTGACTAATCAAGAATCTATCAACCTCTGCTTTAAATATACCCAATGCCTTGGCCTCCACAGCTACCTGTAGAAACAATTCCATGGATTCACCACTCACTACATATCAACTACAAAAGAGAGCCAGTCTCCACACATTGGACTGAGGCTGATATTGAGATATCAGCAATTCACTACAAATGTGTTTTCCTCATTATGGCTCCAATTCTTCCTCTGGGGCAAGAACTGTCAAAATTCCCCTTTTCCCACTGCACTTAAAGTAAACAGCCTCCACTTTAGGTTATTATGCAAGAGTACTGTATTAGTGAGTGAGAAATCATGATGCAAAGTGGCCTATTGGAGTGCAGCTGATACACTCAGGCTGGTACAGATAAACAGCTATTGGTTAATTAGATCAACCAAATAGACAGTAGAATCAATTGTGATTTATTCTGAAAAGACAAATGGGGAAAAGAATGATTGACTGAGTTATAGTGTTTATACTGTCAACTATATGGACCTTTGAGCAGGTCCAGCTTAGCAGTATAGTCCATGAAATCCCAGCCTTTGAATTAGAAGCTCTGTTATAGCAAAAGGTTACCAGAAGACAAAGGAAATGTTTCAAAGGTTTTCTCAGAGTTTCCATGACAAAAATGTAACACCCTCAGCATGGGAATCTCTGCTAATCACCACTCAAAATGGAGACTGCGCTTCTAGGGTGGTGCTGAGAACCTTCAGCCACTTGAGCATGTGGAGATCCAGAGAGCAAAGCAAAAGGAAGACATCGCCTTCTGTAGAGCACCTGGCCCATCAGAGTCCTCCTCACAGAGCCTGCAGAACCTAGTTAAACACTCCAGAACTCAATGAATTAGAGGGAAAGCAACTTATCCTTGACCTGAGAGAATGCCAAAGAAAAAAGATCATGACTCATAACCTAACTTGATTCTTCCATGGTAGTGTGAAGGATTCATTGATGGTCTAGTCTGGATTGAAAATTTAAACTTATGTCCTTTTACTTACTTGGGTGAAATCAAGAAATTCCATGACATGAGATGAGGAATCCACTGCCCTGGAAGTACATAGCAATTGTTGTGCATGAATCACACTGCATTCCTTATGTGGTGGCCTGCTGAAGGTAATGCCCTTATTAACCAGTCTGCTCATCTTCCTGAACCACTGGTTAAGCAAAGTCATGTACCCTATATCATAGAACATAAACAGTACAACCCTTTTCTCACTGGTACCATCAGGTAGGGGGTACAGAAGCCTGAAGGCACACACTCAGCAATTCAGGTATAACTTCTTCCCCTCTGTCATCCGATTCCTAAATGGACACTGAACCCTTGGACACCTCACTTTTCTATAATAGACAGTATTTCTGTTTTTTGCATTATTTTTAATCTATTCAATATACATATACTGTAATTGATTTACTTATCTATTTATTATTTTTTAAATTTTATTTATTTTTCTCTGCTAGATTATTTATTGCATTGAACTGCTGCTGCTCAGTTAACAAATTTCACGTCACATGCCAATGATAATAAACCTGATTCTGATTTTTGGCTTTCTTTTATATATATTCGTACACACACTCATTATATATATAGTATTTTATAGCATATTTTATGTATTGCAATGTTCTGCTGCCACAAGACAGTAAATTTCATGACATAGGCCAGTGTAGACTGGTGATATTAAACCTGAAAATAAGGAATTCTGAGTAGGGAAGAAATGGGAACACACTTACACAGACAGTGACTCTCACAAAGAAAATGCCCAGAGAAAGAAACACAGAAGAGTCAAAGCTTCTCAGACAGAAACACAAATAAACTCTTACAAATATGAATACATACATACACACTCAAATACACACACACACAGATAGAGAAACAGAGTCACAGACAGACTGACAGACACAAACCCCCACCCTCCCCCATACACACATATCCACATTACACGCACACTCACACACTTGGGGGAGTAATCTGTTGTTTAAAGTCCAATGTTGTGTTCACAAGACCTTGACTGTTAATTAACCAAAAACAACATGTGTTGTGCATGCCTATTGAGCTGGAAATTTGAAGGCAGAATCAAAATTTGCATCCTGGAACAGAATGGTTCATTTTATCACTCTCATAGTGAGTTAAATGAATCTTGCCATAGCATAATTGATATATGGTCAATAATTAGAACATTTTGATCACAAATTGTCCATGTTAATTACAGCAGAGTTTTCAAATCAATCTTACAGGAGTTAACCAAAGAAACTCACAGTACCTTTAGATGTGTTTAAAGGATGAGAAAGATACAGAAGATTTCACACAGAGCTACTTTTCTTTCTTCACTCAGTCTGCCTATCGTTGTTAATGCAGAGTGACTGTTCCAGGGACACCCAAATGGATGTGCTTTAAATGCTAGCCTAGTTCATAATGACTTCTGTCCCTACAAGACAGGGTTAAATTCCAACAGGATCACTGGTGGAATATTATGGTTGACCCAAACCCAACTTTAGGCTTCTGATCACTGCCTTAACAAAATTCAGCTTTAATTGGACCTTCCTGTTCTGAATGATTTAGTTCTGTGGTGCTACAGATGAAGATACTTTAAGGGACCACAGTCAAAATAGTTTCTATTTCTTAACTGATTCATCATCACATCTCCCAGGGTGTCAATCAGTGAAACCTTCTTAATCTTGTTTGGCAGTTGAGGGGTGACCCATGTTACTTCAGCACCAGAGAAGGAGCTTGGCAAATATTTCCTCTCCCACCCCCCACCACTCTTCCTTGCCCCTTATTAATCCTGTTTGGCAGTTGAAGGGTGAGCTATGACATTTCTGTGCCAGGATAGGAACATGGCAAATATAAACAACTTTATTTGTTTGAGATACAACACAGAATAGGGCCTTCTGGCACCACCCAGCAATCCCTCAGTTTAATCCGAGCCTAATCATAGGACAACTTACAATGACCAATTAACCTACCAACCGGTACATCTTTGGATAAAGGGAGGAAACACATGCAGTCATGGGGAGAACATACAAACTCTTTACAGACAGTGGTGGAATTGAACCTGGGTTGCAGTTACTGTAAGGTACTGTAATCACTACAATATCATGAGGATATAAAGTCAATTCTAACCTTGTCAGATCCTTAATGAAAAGCCAAGGCAAATGGTGAAAGTACTCATCAAGCCAAGCAGCATCTGTGACCAGTTCTGATGAAAGACCATCAACATGGAACGTGAACTTAATTTTTGTCCCTACCGTCCCCGTACTTCTGGCATTTTCTGTTTGTTTCACACATCAAAAATACTTTGTTGGACACACAAAGCAAGTCTTAGGTAATGGTGATCTTGTGTAATCTTAAAAGGGCCACTCCTGGAGGACTGCACATAAAAAGTCTCCACATCAGTAGACGAGATGTCGTCTTTACCAGGATGGTGCATGGAATGAAGTAACATAAATTTTACTTACTGTATTCAACACAGATGGAGGCTTTTCAGTCATTCTGGTCTATACTAGCTCCCAGCAGAAGAATCTCATCAATTCCATTCTTTTCTCATACTATTTCTCTACAACCTATTCGCTCTCACATACACGTAACTTCCCCCTTTTGATTCCTTTCCCCCTGGACTGTACTAAGGAGCAAATTACAGTAGCCAATTTGCAACCAGCACATCTTTGGAATTTAGCAGGAAACCGGAACATCTGGGGGGGGGGGGGGGTAGTCCATGCAGTTACAGGGAGAACATGCAAAAGCCACATAGACAGCATTCAAAGTCAGGATGAAACCCAGTTCTCTGGGTTTTTGAGAGAATAATGTAACTACAACATAACTATGGCAAGGAACTTGATGCAGGCTGTGATGGCAATTATGAAAGAAGTTAAGATACATTAATATACTAATACAAGTGTTGGTTTCTAAGGCTGTCATAGCCGGGGTTACTGGTGCCTTAAAACCAGTCACTGATGGAGCTCATCAGTCAATAACTCACTCTGAGACGTAAAGGCGAGATATCGGCTTTTATTGACTGGAAGAAGGAACAAGCAGTGAGTGACCACCATACTACATCCTGGAGACTGAGAGGCCGGGCTCAGGCCTCAATCGCCTTTGTGCCGGGGTCTGTGGGAGGAGCCACAGGAGCAGTCAGCAGGGGACGTGTCCAGACAGGTATATGTAGTTCACCACACATGGTTGGCAGCTCATCTAGGAGAAGGAAAACTCTGATTTCAAACCTCCGCTGCCTTGCGACTATACCCACTCATGGGGAAGGCTTTGGGAATAAACCACAAGGAAAAATCTGGAGCAGGAGTACCCAGGCTCCAGATTCAACTACATAAGTTGAATTCAATGCTGACTGACAACTCCCGCAATGCCACCGGTGCCAAACTGTATTGGTCTCTGTTGTTCCTTTGGATTCATCACCAGTGTGGAGAGGTGGAACTTGCTGCCTGGGCAACAGCTTGTTCTCCATATCGTACTGCCCTGGCTTGTGTATTTACTTTGATGTAGACAGCTCGAACATAACATCCATGGTCGACCGTGACCAACAGAGGGCCTTACAGCAGTGAAGGAGATTCACAGAGCAACAATCTAATACATTGGCACAATACTTCCACCAACCTGAGATTGCTGGTTGTCTAGCCCTGTGCCCTCTTTCTTCCAGCATGGTTCTGAGCTCTGTCTTCGCAGCACTTGGGCATATTACGGTATAACTCAGGGATTGTCTCAGCTCAAGTAACCACAGATAACTTTGATAAGTAATTGGTAAGTAGATGCAGAAGTCTGATAAGGCATTGAAATTTCTGAATGTTTTTGACAGTCTAAATAAGAGGCTATTTCCACTTACAGAAGAGTTAGTAATCAGAGAACATGAGGAGCAAATTGTCACACAAACTGGAGGTTCACGTGGGAGCAATGTTTCTTTATCCTGAGTTGATAGAATGTTCAGGTTCTAAGATTGGTGGGATCAGATTCCAAAAGAAAATAGAGGAACATAGGAATGGCAGGTTCCTGGCCAATGGGAAAAACATCAGTTGTTCAGTTTTTCTAAAAGGGTGGCAAGGTATGGCTTCATTCTGTGCTTCATCAATCTCATATTCTAAAGGGGCACAAAATGACCTTGGCCTTTCAAAACAGTCAGAAACCACTTTTTCCACAGAGTGAAAATCTGAAATTCTTGCATCCAAGTGAGGACACTGAGGGTCAATTGCAGCTTTCGACGTTGAGGGAAGTCCACCTAATTGGGTGCTGCAGGATGTGGAGCGAGGGGAGGTAATTTGGAATCTGCTACAGGCCAGATTACATGTAACCAGAGGGTAGAAGAGGTTTAGCTGGGCGAGTACCTCTTCCACATGTGTCTTGTCATGTGAAACCATCTACCAGGATGAGAGTTTTAAAGAGGTTTAAAACCCAAGCACACCGAGTTCTTCCTGAGAAATGCTCATAGAATGCTCATTGCCAACTGAAGTGAAGCCAACAGTGAAAAGCAGAGCTTGCCTGCCTCCTGGAGGAGGAGCAGCTGCATTACACCTCTAATTCCGAGGTTTTACAGTCTATAGTTATTCTATTCAAAGTCTTCTTCCTTCTTACTTATTTAGAGATACAGAATGCTAACCGATCTTTTCGGCCAAACGTGCCCATGCTGCCCAACTACACCCATGTGACCAATTAATCTATTAATTTTTAATTGGGCTTTTGGATTGTGGGAGGAAACCAGAGCACCTGGAGGAAACCCACAGGGGCACAGGGAGAATGTGTAAATTCCTTACAGAAAGTGGCGGGAATTGAACCTGGAATCGGTGGCACTGTAGTAGTGTTAAGCTAACTGCTGTGCCACACTCGGCAGTCTCTTTGGTTCAAGGATGACTTGCTTCTGTTCCATTTCCAAATGGTGGACAATGTGTGTGAATTCTTTGAAAGAAGAGTGGCATTGTACATCACCTAAGCAAAAACACGACAGGGTGGGGTCTGAGTCCAATTGCAAGGCCAAGAGGCTAGCATGACACAGCATGGATGGAAAGAGTGTCGGCTGGCTCCTTGCATGCTTGTGGTCAGGATAAAAGGAACTCAGGGCACAGGCTTCAGGATCAGCACAGCCCCCACCTCCACCCCTCTTTGTTTCAGTTCTTTCCACTAATTCAGTACTAAACTTAAGTACAATGTTTCCTGTAGGATACTGAGGGAAGGTAGTTAAGTTAGTGAGCCTGTTTTTGAAAGAAATTTTAGGCAGAGGCCCTATCTGTCCTTGAAGATGGGTGTAACAATCTGTGGCACCACTCAAAGAGCAGGGTTGTCACTGTTGTCTTAACCAATGTTTATTTTGCAACTAACAGCACAGTTTTTTGTGAAAACACCGATGTTTTCTCCTAAAGCTACTGTTTCCTGCTCAGGTTCAGTTCCATGGATGACAGGTCCTAGTGTCCCTATACAGTAGTAAGTGTCCTTTCTTTATAGTTAAACATTCATTTCATTAACAGTGGCTACAATTTCTACTAGCTTGTTACAATTTGGCAACTAGCCAAGGCTTTTCATAATGACATCGTCCAACTCTGCGACCCTTAGCCTCAAATTTCTTTCTACTTGGGTATTTATCTAAGTTGTACAATCATACTAGATCACCTAGGTACATAAATTCTTTAATTTACAAAGTAACTTTCCTGTTGTGTATTTATAGCCAAAATACCTAATGTTTCTCTGACTCTGACTAACACAGTTTACAATATTTGAGCAACACACACACAAGATACTGGAGAAACTCAACAGATCAGAGAGCATCTATGGGAATGAATAAACAGTGAACCATTCGTGCCAAGACCCATCTTCAGGACTGGAAAGGAAGGGGGAATATACCAGAATAAAAAGGAGGAGGGAGAGGCGAAGTAGTACAAGCTAGAAGGTGATAGGTGAAGCCAGGTGGGTGGGGGAGGAGGAATGAAGTAAGAAGCTGCAAAGTGATAGGTGGAAAAGGCAAAGGAGTGAAGAAGAAGGAGTCTGATAGGAGAAGAGACTGGAAAATGCGACAAAGGGAAGGAGGGGCAGCATCAGGGAGAGGTGATAAGCAGGTAGAGAAGAGGTAAGAGGCCAGAGTTGTGAATAGAAGAAGAGAAAACAGGGAGGAGAAAAAAAATTACCGGAAGAAGAAATCGATGTTTATGACATCAGGTTGGAGGCTATCTATACGGAACCTGAGTGTCACCTCATTGTAGCAGAAGAGGAGGCCATGGACTGATATATCAGAACAGGAATGGGGATAGGAATTAAAATGGTTGTCTACCAGGAAATTTTCCTCTTTTTACAGATGGAGTGGAGATGCTTGAATAAAGTGGTCCCCCAACTTATGGTGGGTTACACCAATGTAAATGAGGCTGCATCAGGAGCACCAGATACAGTAAATGACCTCAACAGATTTACAGATGAAGTGTGCCTCACCTAGAAGGACTGTAGGGGCCCTAAATGGATGTGAAGGAGGAGGTGAATGGGCAGGTGTTACAAAACTTGACTAACTTTTAAGTCTAAATCTCACCTTCCCTGCTCCTTAAATTTCCCCATTTTCATTCCTTTGTCAGCATACATTTCTCAATTCTATCTTTACCGCTCTGTCAGCTCATTGCTTGCTCCCAATTCCAATTCATTCCTTATTTCCACTTCATTCCTCCTTCCACATCATTTCCTGCCTTGTTTTTCAGTCATTCTCAACATCCAGTTTACTCCTTGCTTCCTAATCATTCTGTATTCTTAATATTCCAGCTCATTCCCTCTTCTTTTTCTCCCAGCTTATTCTCTGCTGTCAGTTCATTCCTTCATTCCTTTCCCTTACTTTCCAAATGCATTTCCTGTTTGTACTTGATCCCTGGCTCTTTCACATTCTGCTAAATTTCCAAAAACATTAAAATTATGAGACATGAAACATTACCAAACACTCCTATCAAACACTAATCTATTGGGAAACATCATAAACTGATCAAATTACATCCGCCATGACTTGTTTGAAGCTCTTTGATTGGTCACCCATTCCTTCAGAATATTTCTGATATAATTAGTTAAGCATTATGTGGATATCCTTGAAAATACCCAACTCTCAAATTCATTGCAATTGCCAATGCAATCATTTTAGGTCATCGTTACAGTATGTGACTTACTCTATGTCACTGACATGGGTCTTAACCAACTCCACGATTTTTGCCACACTAACATGTTACAATCCATATTAGGTTTTTAATGCTGTTCCCTCATTGTCTCTGAATGGAATTGCGTACTGAGCTTTTTGAGAGTCAATCACATTACATTGAGTCACATATGGGGCAATGCCAGGTAAGGACAGTAAATTCCCTCCTCAGAAGAACATTAGTGAACCCAATAGGTTTTCACAAGAGTACTCCAACCTCTGCCTAACTCAAACAGCTGAGGTATTAGGCAGGGAGTAGATGATGTGCAAAATCATACAGACCCTCATCCTTGGATGACTGTGAACTCATATATTGTGGATCATCTCGTAAAACCACATTTCTTTGCCAAATGCAGAATTAATTTTACAAGAATGGGTTTCTTTCAACAAAGGTGATCATTTGAAGTCATTTCAATGTGACATAAGAGTTATTAAAGTCAAGAGTTTCTTATATTTTTAAATAGTAGAACTTCAGGACTGTTCCTGATCTTGGTGTCACTTGGTGACTTCACACATCACTCCAATACATCAGTCCTTACATCCACAATTACCTTGCCTCACTCACCAAGATCTCTTACTGGCAAAGAATTGCTTGGATGGCATTAACTCTGAATTTTATTCAGTTAATTATACAAAGAACAAATTCTTAAAAAGATAATGTAACCCTTTCCTAAACTGGTGTATATCTTGTACTGAAATCAGAGGTCGGTAAAATTGTAACCTAGAGCAAATATTGTTCAAGTAAAGTGCAAACTTTCATGACCTCAGGTAGCAGCCCTTACCTTTAAACTGATGATCCCAGTGCTAATTTATCATCTGCATAAAGTCCAAGGATAAATGTACTGTTTTGTGCAAAAACTTTAAAGACAAAGTTCATCAGAAACCTAAAGCCAACCCATCACCTGATGATTCAGTGATGTACTGACCTCTGTTCAGAATGATGGGGATTTTCTCACTGTTCTTTCTGGGGTCCAGATTATGAGGTTCTCAACTGACTTCCCTCAATCTGAAAACCACAGTGACAGAAAGGACAATACTGGGTTTCATAGGATTACCGTATTCCATCCTGATCTTTCTGTTTCTTAGTCCCACCAAGTCTCAGTTGGTGAAGTTTGAGGATTGTAAGCTTTTTGGGTTTACTTAGTTCCCTGAGCTGGGGGAACCTTGGTCCCCAGATGAACGAATGCTTGAAATCAGTTGAAATGTTACTAACTAGGGTCTCGACTTTGATCTGTGGTCTTTGAGGGATGGTGTCACTATGAGTGGTGAATTCAGGGCTTGAGATCCATGGGAAGTAATTTTGATAATCTTAAAATAAATATTTCCAGTGTGCTTTAGGTTGCTCTAATATTGTCCCCCAAAAAGCTGAGATTCAAACTCTCCTTCCTTCCTTTCCATTCTGAGATCCTGGTATTTGCAATTCAGTCAGCGTGACCAGGAAAATCCCAGGTCTGATCACTCGGTCTGATCAAGCTAGAACAAATAGCGGTGTGTGTGGGTGGATGAGGAGTTTGAAGAGCAGATGAGGAGTAAGTCTCCATTATGAAATACTGTATCAATCTCAAATAACCACCAGCACATACTGGGATAACTTTACCAAACTCACTGAGTAAGGTGGGGGTCATTCACACTCCTGATTTGTGCTTTGAAGATGATAGACCTCCAACAACCACAACCATCACCCCATGATAAGTAAAATTTCTCCCCCCACGCCTTGTTTGGCACATCAGGTGGCAACTTTGCCATTTGTCTATTTTACGAGGTCGAGTTGCTAGCTTGACACTCAACCCAGCACAGATGGAAACCGTGCAAGGAGTCGGTTGGATTTGAACCAGTGACCATTTCCTCATCCCCAGTCCTGATGAAGGGTCTCGGCCTGAAATATCAACTGTTTATTCCCATCCATAGATGCTTCCTGACCTGCTGAGCTCCTCCAGCACATTGTGTGTATTGCTCTAGATTTCGTGCATCTGCAGAGTTTCTTGTGTCTATCGATACCTGGTTAATTTTTCACATTATTGAGTAATTAGCAGTGTTGTAACTGTGTGCAATCTGTTTGGTTAGAACTACAGCTACTTCTGGACTGCAAATGTTTAGTAGTATGGATGGAATATTACCCAGTTCCATAGTCTATGCAATATGTACTGATCTTGTTATTATGTGAAATGTACTGAAGTGACTGAAGACCTGCTTCTATGTTGGTGGGGTGCCAGGAGGAAATTATGACCTTTATGACATTTCTTGCTGAAAATGGTTGTGAATATTTCAGCACTTTAGCATTCACATGGTGAACTCTGCTTTCTTAAGAATGAGGATATTCTTGTAGTATCCTCTGCCCATTAGCTGTTTGACTGTCTATCAGTATTCACAACTTAGTGTGGTACCATTACAGAGCTCTGATCTGATCCAATGGTTCCAGATCATTTAGCTCTGCCTATCACATGTTTTCACTCTTCAGTATGCTGTGTTGCAGCTCCACCAGGCTAGCACCTCACCATTTATTGCATGCTTATTGCTGTCTTATCCCGTCCTACCACACTCTTCACTGAACTAAAATTGTTCCTCTATCTCAAAAATGAAACACCAACCCCTTTCCTCTTCTTGTTACTACCATCAGGGAGGAGGCTCAGGAGCCTGAAGACACATACTCAATGATTCACAAACAGCTTCTTCCCTCTCACATCAGAGTTCTGAACAGTTTATGAACTCATTAACACTACTTCATTATTCCTTATTTATTTTGTAAATTATAGTAGTTTCAGGTTTCTAAGATTGTCATAGCCAGGGTGGTAGTGGAGATAAGCTCCCACTACCTATGAAGTGCTCCAAATAGCATGTGACTCTAACAGCCTCTGACAACAAAGTCCAACTCTTAGCCTTCCCATGTGGCTTAGCTACTAGGCCCATCAAAATTGTTTCTACTGACAAGAGAAGGGGTAAAGGCGGACCACTGGCCCCCCAAAACCAGTTGCTTTGGACAGGTGGGGCTCGTCACCCTTGGACGGCAGCACACCTAGGAGAAGGGAAACTCTGATTTTAAACCTCCGCTGCCTTGCGGCCGGACCCCCCCACCCCCATGAGAAAGGCTTCAGGAGTAAACCCCAAGGAAGAAATCTGGAGCCAGGGTCCCTAAGGCTGTTTGATGTTGTTTACAACTTCACTCTGGCAACCTCTGCAACGACACTGGTGCCAAGCTGTATCGGCATTTGCCCTTCCCTTGGACTACATCAGTGACGTGGAGAGCGGAGACCCACTGCATGGGCAACAGCCGGTTCTTCAAATCTTCCCACCCAGACTTGTGCCCTGGAGAGGACACAGTCCACCAGAGGCACAAACCCATCATCCCCTGGGATCAATGGCTGCCTACCAGATCGTAGTTTTATGTTTATGTTTGTGATTTTTTTTTATCTGACTTGACAGTAAAAGTAGAGCAAGAGAATGCCAGGCCATGAAGTTATATATATTCTGTTGTGTAAAGTATGTTTCCAATGCTGTTGATAATCACAATACCTTATGGATGAGCAGCACCTCTTTTATAAAGTGGATACACTCCAAGACATCACTACTATTCATTCCCCTTAATTCCTTAGTTTTTATGAGCTTTTCCATAGCTGAGAAATATTTATTTGATATGAAATCTACCAGTTCCACACTCTCACCGCCCTCTGAGTTCAGGTTGTATAACTAGGGATGATTCAAAATGCATATTCTGTGCTGGGTTCAAGGTGAAGATTCAGAGACGGGTTGATGCTTTTTTCAAGTGCTGGTTTCAAGGTAGTTCTCTGGTGCTGGAAGAAGTTTTATGAAGGAATTAGTCAAGAATACTGTATTTACCCATGGTGGTTTTGAGTTTTTATCCAAGAATGTGTTCAGAACGGCTCTCTAGTGATAGGTTTAGACCAGCTACTCACTAATTGCCTCAGGGAATTTATTGAGGGATGGCCTCAGAGTTTTTCATGGTTTAATGTGCTTATTCAGGGATGGATACAGAGGAATTACCCAGGGCTGAGTACAGTTACTAAGCCAAGAATGATTTCAGTATGTTTGCTTACTAGTGGGTTTGAGGAGCTTCTATTGGTGGGATCAGGATGTTCAGAAAGAGATGTACTCTGGTATCAAACCCAGGGATGGTTTTAAGGTGTCTAACCATTGGTTCAAGTTGTTTCCCCAAGGTTCAGGTTTCATGCAGGGTTGGATTCAAGTTGCATATCCAGTTATGGGATTAGCACTGTTACGCTGACATGGTTTTAAGTTGTTTGATAGATTTAGGTAGCTGCCAGGTGATGGATTCAATGTGTTTATCTATTAATGGGCTTGGGTTACAATGAACATTCAGGGTGCTTGTACAATAGTGAGATCCAAATGTGCACCCAGCAATGAGTTCAGAATGTTTGCCCAGGGATCGGTTCCGACAGTTAGTGTTCTGCATATTTATTCAGGATAGTTCCAGTGTTTACCCAAAGATGGGTGCGGGGCTAACTTCAAGAAGTATATTCAGTGATAAGTTTATGGTACTTACCCAAAGGCTTGGGTGACATTCTGGAAGTTTATCCACTGAAGGGTTCAGATTGCTCTTTAAGGGACAGCTTCAGGATGAGACTGGAGAGCTGAAGGGTAGAGGATTAAGACTGAAGGAGTGAGAGTAAAATCGGGATCAGAGCTGGGGAGCATGTGTGCAGTGGAGGAGTAGAGGCAGCAAAGTTTGTTGGAGATGACAAACTATAGGGAGTACAGTTAAGGGGTTGGGGTCATTGGTTGGAATTGGGTGGAGGTATGTTGGGAGACGTTGGGATACAGGTAAATTGGGGGATCGCTTTGTCAAGCACCTCTGCACCATCTGCCACAAGCAGGACTTCCCGGTGGCCAGGTCTGTCTTCCTCCCCTTTCTCCTATGGCCCATTCTTCTCTCCTATCAGATTCCTTCCTTTCTACCCCTTGACCTTTCTCACCCACCTATCACCTTCCAACTAGCCTCTTTCCCCTCTCCCCACCTTTTTATTCAGGCATTTCCCCCACTTTCCTCTCGGTCCTGCTGAAGGGTCTTGGCCCGAAACTTTGACTGTTCACTCTTTTCCATAGATGCTGCCTGGCCTGCAGAGTCCCTCCAGTGTTTTGTGTGCGTTGCTTTGGATTTCCAGCATCTGCAGATTTTCTCGTGTTTTTAATATTCTATGTATCTTGCTGCTCACTCAACATGATGCTATGATTTTAAGACTATATGTTTTAGGCATTTCCATTTAATAATTGCCCCTAGGACAAAGAGGACCAAGGTGTCCTGCAGGACTCCAAAAGGAGTGTTTAAAGGAGCAGGATGCCTCCTGAAATGAATATTGTTTCAAAGCTATAATCTACAGTTGGTATAATTGACCAGAATTTGTTAAAACATAATTTGTGGATAATTTTCAATCATAGACCACTGAAAAAAACAGGATGCAGCAAATTAACTTAACCAAATTAACTGGCAAGAGAGTTTTTTAGAGTAGTACAACATGAGCATTGTTAGATCCAAATAAAAAATACCATGCTATGCAGTGCATTTTGAATAATAACTGGTTGGGTACAAAAATCCTTATTCATAGCTGCCATTTTCAATTATCTTAAATCTGTGCTCTAGCTAACTTCGTTACTTCTATATTTATCCCTCAATTTAAAAGCTCAATACTCATCTTCAGTAGGTCTCTTCAGCATAAATCAATGGTGTTTTAGTGTTAAAGTTAAAAATGGTGACCATAAAATAAAAAAATATATCATATCACATTTGGAATTCTAATAAAGCATCCACTGGATTAAACAAAGGAACATGCACCAAAGACATGTCAGAGGGCAGATGAGCTCTCAGCAAGTCATTTACCATATAGTTTTGGAGAGGAAGTGAACTCCACCAGGCCAATCAGTGTTAAGTATCATTATGATATAAAGCATAACAACTAACCTTAAAATGGGTTGGTTGAGACCTGCATGAAAATTTGCCAAATGCGCAATAGAGGAGGGTTGTTGCAGCATTTGTCACAGTGACCTTGAGACTGACTACATTGTCCTTCCATGGTCACTACATTTAAATGCTTGGAAATGTCTATCCAGCATTCTGAACGTTCCTTCACCCAGTAAACGGCAGCTCACCACCATTTTCTCAAGAATGATTAGGGATGGGCAATAAATAGTGGCCTTGCCAGTGATGCTCCTTTGTAAAAATTATGAAGAAGATTTTCTTTGTTCCACAAATCATTGATAAAATTCTAAATTAAATATGGATGGATCAAAGCCTTGAAAACCTGGATTGGTCCCTGGTTATCAAGAGACCATTTTGAAAGTCTATTGTCCTTTCTGTGAAAAAGAGTTTCCTTTTTTCATTCTCAAATGGCTGCTTTTTAATTTCTAGAATATCCCTGATTGCTCTATTTGTTTTGAAATATTGATACAAAAAAGAAGGTATCAAGGTTATGCAATCAAGGTAATTCAACACAACCTTGTATCCATAATGACAGCAGCAATTTGGACATGTATTGATTCAAAAGTCAAGACACCCAGCATGTCAAATCAGCAGAAATGCCAGAGGACTTTCAAAATTCTTGGCCTAAATGCTACTGTTGACAAACCCATGACACAAGAGCAAATGTCTATTGATCATTAGTCAACAAAACTTATCTTAACCCGAGCATCCTTATCAAGCGATGTATAAATACATATATACCCGACAACTTGCTTCACAGAAGCTGAACCTCAGACAATTTCAGGTAAGAGCTATTCTTTTTTCCTTTATGGGCCAGGCTGACAATTTCTATTTGAACCACGAGACATGGCTCAACATTTTTATTCCATTTGTTCACTTAAAAATAGAGAAGTGTAAACTACAGGAATTGTTTCTGGCTATTCTTTATAAATGGAAACTTAGGTGCATTTAGGATGTATATTAAAAGGAAGAGGGGAGTGAGAGCAGCAGAGAGAACAGGGAGACATGTTCAGATAGAAAGTCTACACTAACCTCTGGGCTTTAAAAATTGGCTCCCCAAAACTATTTTCGATAGCTCCTAAAAGGTGATATTTGCTAACGCCAGTTGAAAAAGTGTTCTTCAGCTCTCTCGTAGATTGCCCCAATGTTTAGCAAATTTCTTGCTGATGCCTGCACTTAAAAGACATTCAGTAAGAGCTCATTGTCCAGCCCGAGAGCACACAACACTCAATAGCAATCCTGTAGCTACTAGAGACTCACCAGAGATTTCTGACTTGTGAATTAGGTTTACTGGTCGAGGATTTTGAAAAGCTGGTGGAATGTTCTCCAGAAGGAGTTGATGTTGAGGGTTTTGGCCACAGAAACTCGGGCTGTCAACACCAGATTTAATCCTGGAGCAAATAATTTCCCTCTGAAAAGCAGGGCTCCCTTCTAATACAAGGATTTCTCCAGAGCTACAGAAACTGCTCCGGGCAACTCTCTACATAAGAATATGCAGCCACTAGAAGCCGATTGTCTGGCAAATTCTGCAATGCAAACACATGCCTGTGTCCACTGCACACATGCTTTTGTGGGCTAGTGCATAAGTAGATTAAGTCTGATCTAATGGAGTAGAAAGTGACAAAGTCTCCAAGTATACCTCTGAAGTCGGGAAGAAGTTTCTTTACATGTCCATGTCACCAGTATAGACGAGTGCCATACCTTGACCATTCAAATCAGGTTTGGTTGCAGCAAAATGTTTGAAGGAATATGGCAGAGTCAATCTTCAGTGTGAGCAGTGTGCATAGTAGTATACAGCAGGTTTACAAGTGATTGGCCCTTTAACAAGCATTCCTTCTGAGCTTTCAGCATTAGTAAAATCTGGTTCTTTTCTAGGTCATTGTTCACAATAACTTGGTCGAAAATTTCACAGGAGACAAATTTTAAGCATTGCTCTTCTGCTAACAGAATCAGATTTATTATCACTGAATTATAAGACTTAAAAATTTTTGTTTTGTGACAGCAGTAGTGCAAAGATATAAAATTACAAGATAAATCAATAATGCAAAAAAAGGAGTAATGAGGTAGTGTCATGGGTTTATGGACCATTCAAAAATCTCATGGTGGAGGGGGAGACACTGTTTGTGAATCATTGAGTGTGGGTCTTCAAGCTCCTGTACCTCCACTTGGTTGGTCGTAATGAGAAGAGGGCATGATCCAGATGGTGAGGGTCCTTAGTGAAAGTACTTGAAATGTATGGTTCCTGTTATAGGGAACACAATAGTCCTTTTCAGTATGACATTACGATTCATGGCATGATAGTTATGCAATTAGATTTAGTGATGTTGATCAAATCTCTGGTGATAACAGGCTTGCACTTTTTCTAAAGTAGTTCCATGGATCTTTTACTGAGGAAAAAGGGCTTCTCATTTTAAATTCTTACAATACAGCTGTGCAGCAATCCCTCAGTATGCCAGTTCGACCATCAGCCTAGACTTCTGTGGGCAATCTCTGATTCAAGGCAAAAGTATAATAAACTATGCCATGGAAAACATTTACCTACATTTTAATATACCATCTTGCTCTCTCTAACTATTTTGACTGTAATAGTTGGATGCATGCTGTCTCTCGCTCTCAGGTCCCACTTCCTTGTTGTAACTTTATAATTATTTTACAGTCAATGAAATTTACTACTTTTGTTTGAATTAAATCTAATTACAGCTAAACCCCAGCATTCTAGACCAGGGGTTCCTAACCTGGGGTCCACGGACCTTTTGGTTAATGGTAGGGGTACATGGCATAAAAAAGGTTGGGAACCCCTGCATTAGAGAAACAATTCTAGTATTTTCTGAGGAAATTTCAATTAGCTGATCCTAGCTGATTAGCCAGTGTTGACGATGTAACTGACCTCAAGCCAGCTTGTGGAAGCAAGCAATCAGCCAGAATTCCCACTTCTGATTATTTTTCCCACAGCATGGTCATTGAATAAGAATATCCACTGACCACATAAAAGCAAGACGTTCCACATATATAGCCCCTTCACAAGCATGGGCATAGACAGAAAAAGGTTGTATAAAAGCATATTATTTCAAATTCCCAGCACCTGTACTTTTTATGTTACTTACACATGGTAGTGGTTTAGATGATGGGGAGATCATGACAACCCTGCAGTAATTCAAGGTAAACACTGTCACAGGATAAGCAACAGAAACTTCAATCACTATTTACTTACTGCAATCTAGCCAAGGCAATGGCAAACTTCTTCCTTTAGATTTAGCTTTTCATCATAGAATTGTGCTACTGTATTTAAAAAGTGCAAGTGGGAGTAGGTAGAAACACAGAGAAAGAGGGAGAATGCAACACATACAAATGCTGGAGGAACTCAGCAGGTTGGGCAGAATCTATGGAAATGAATAAACAGTCAATGCTTCGGTCTGAGACCCTTCATCAGCTACCACAGCAGGTCTGTCACCTGCCTTCTTGGCAACAGTAATGCATTGTGGCTAAAACCTGAGGAGAATTTTTCTTTTTGCCAATCACACTGGCACTACCAAAATTAGCCAATGTTTTATTAAAGGTCTTGGTGAGGGTGTAGAGAGGAAGGAGAGAGTTGATTGTATACTCAGGGAACTTGCAGTCAAAACAGAATGTATATACTGACAACCCACAATGTGGGGTTGCCTACAATCCTTGGAAACCTATATGCTGGAGCTGCCTGCTGCTTTCTCGTGAGTTTTTCTCAAGCCTGAGTAACTGCTTATAGAGTCACAGAGAAATACAGCACCAGATACCGGCCCTCTGGCCCAACAAGTCCATGTCACACACAGTGCCCACCCAGCTAGTCCCAACTTCCTGTCACAAACAAGAGAAGGGTTGCCAAAGGGTTTCATCTGGAAACATTGACTGTACTTTTTTACCATAGACGCTGCCTGGCCTGCTGAGTTCCTCCAGCATTTTGCATGTGTTGCCCCAATTTCCTGTGTTCAGCCTATATCCCTTTAGGCCTCTCACCTCAATGTACCTATCCAAGTGCTTTTTAAATGATACTATTGTACCTGTGAAGGAGATTGAAATAAAGGAAATTCTCTCACTGGGAGCTGGGGTGGTATCTTGCATTTGCCTCAGTGTGCAGCAGACTATTGGCTGTTGCAAAAATGTCCAGTCGGTGGTAGACTTCAGCAAAGACATCCTACCAATGAAAAGTCAACTCAAGTTGCTCGTGATGAATCTTGGACAAGGCAATTGCACTTTGAATGTCCAGCACAGATGAGGCCCTGCCCGAACAGTTCTAGAAGCTATTTATTATCCATGACACTGTGTATTCTGAGGGCAATGGCCCCAAATCAGAATGTACGCTAGCAGCTCGAAAGTACCTCCACTTCCTCCCACCCATAAGACATAGGAGCAGAATTAGGCCATTTGCTCCATCCAGACAGCTCCACCATTCCATCCTAACTGAACATATCGGGAAGCAAAATTCTTCCAGTTTGGCCATACTTTTCTGTAGAAAGCACCACCCACTGAGAGAATTGTAGCAATGATCAGCAGAAATCAAACAGCAACTAATCAGAAAATCCCTGATCATACCATTCAAGTGTTGGTAGGACGTATTCAGCTTTGATGGAATGGGGGAGAAGTCTCGATGGGGAGGAAGTGGAGGTACCTTCTAGCTGCTAACATACATTCAGGTGTACGTGCAGGGTATTAGGTGGAATGTGTGCTACAAATTGGTAATCCTGGCTTCCAGTCAGTATGCTGCATAATCCACATGGATGGCATATTTCTAGCAGACATTAAGTGCCCACATATCAATATGTAATTCATGTCACAAATATACCCATGTGCATTGGACACCATTTAGGAACCAACTGGATATTTGTATAATCCATGAAAACTGTATTCCAAGCTGGATTTTTGCTGCAAGAGAAATATGGATATCTGCCAGCCTGGAATATGTGATAATAGTTTTGGGAATTCAATTCCCAGTCACTTGGTTTTTATTCAGGAAAACATATTTTAAATGCTTGACATTGTCAAGGAACATAAATGCTATGAAAGTTTTGGATGTTGTAAAATCAGAATGTGCTTAAAACACCAGCTCAGGCAGCATCTGTGGAAAGAGGACCAGAGTTAACATACTGTATAAGATCAAAAACCTTTCATTGGAACTAGGAATAATAGCAATAAACCACTTTAAGATGCAGAGAAAGAAGAAATAGAAGAGAGAAAAAAAGCTGATGTCTTTGCCAAGGTAGAAAGCAGGAGAGGTTACAATCACAAAAGAGGTAATAGAGTAAGCTAACAAAAGCCTAAAAGATAGCAGAATAATTATTTAAAGTTACCAAACAAATGTGGAATGGGCACTAGAAATACAGAATAAAATCACGGAAATGCTCATTATCTGGATTTTTTTTTAAAAATCTGTGTTAAATTCAGAAGGCTCTAATGCAGCTAATTAGAGGTGGTGGTGGTGTTCCTTGAACTTAGTTTGAACCACCCTGGAACAATATAGGTGAGATTGAAATGAGAAGGAGAATTAAAAAGCTGGCAAGTGCCACCCAATCTGCTTTTGCTCTCACATATTCAGGGGAGACCACTGCTTAGCAATTCAAATACTTCAATGTTGCACAACTGAAAATTTGATTTTTTTTCCTAAGTAAAAAAGCAGTAAAGACAATTTCAGGGCTGTTTCCTATCTATCATCCTAATATCTAATTCAGTTTTTATGATGTGTTCTACTTCTAGCTCTTGTTCTAACTATGGCTGCTCTTTTTTGTTACTGTTTTTGGGAGATGTTTGAATCAGGGTAGACTGCAGATAATGAACACTGAGCTGAAAATATACCTTTTGATTTTGTGTTTTATATTCTGTGTTTTTCACTCATTTTTTGTTGTTGCTTTTTGTGCAATGTTTTTGTGCGCGGGGAAGGGGGTTTGATGTTTTACTTTGAGGGTGAAGAAAATGAGAGAATGGAATAGAATGTAAACACTAACTAGTCAATGAGTCTGAAATTAAATAGCCCACAAGAGGTTACCCACAAACTCAACAGCATGCTGTTAATTAACTGCAAATTCTCTAATTCAATCCAAAGGACAGAAAGGAAAGCCAAAATGAAGATTCAAGTCACAGTTCTGGCTCTTCTAGTTGCAACATTGGCTGGTATGTGTATATCCTGAGAATATGATAACAAATGAAACTATTTTTTTCAGTAAGTCACTTTATCTCAAATGAAACTGCCCTAAACATTGGGGAAAGAAACGATGTCACCTTTTACACCCAAATCAGCCTTAAGTACTGTCAGTTCTACATAGCTCAGTTTAGTTGTAAGACTTCCTCAATGTTGCCCCATCAAACTTCTTGGAGCAGTTAAAGCTGAAGTTAGCTTGGGCTTCCAACAGATATCCTTAATTTCCATTAACAACATTATCAATAGAAAATACAATAGTTATTGGGGATTAAATTAGTTAAATGTTATTTACCAGTAAGAAATTGCTTGCTCTAGCCCAAACTAATATCTTCATATACTCTGAAGGTTTATTTTGAGTCACAGCCAAATGGTAGTATTTTGGGACCAGATCAATACCCTCACGATTTAAATTTCCACTTCTGTTAAAATCAGCCCCTTTATTACAATGAATACACTGGCTGAGATAAAATTTTGATTGAATAGAGTTAGAATTCTTATATAGAGTGTCCTAACTAAATTTGCAAGCTTTCATACTTTAATATACATAAACATTACTTCTGTTGGACACTCAGTTTTAATCTCTGTATTTTCCTAACTCTGTTTTACAGCATATGAAGCTGCCCCAGTGGAAGAAGACAGTCCCCCAAATGATCATCTTCAAAGTGTTGTAAATCTTGCAAGAAGACTTGCAGATTCTGCATCCACTCTTCTAGACAGTGTGTCAAGCAGTGCAGTGGTTCAAAATGGGAGGTAATCACCAAACCTTCATGTTATATATTTATTAAATAAAAACAAAATTTTAATTTAGGTTGATATAAAAGCTGCAGCTGAAGCTTAGGATGCTACAAAGATATTTTTTATTTATATGTCACTGTATGGTGCTGTAATTCTGATCTGAGCAAGTAACTAATAGGTCAAATAAAGGGGAACTTCCTCTTCACGGTTCCTTTGAATACATCCTAGGAAATTATAGAAAAAATTACAAATTTACAGTAAAACTCCATCTTATGTTCCCAACAAAATATTCCCAAGACCATATATGACATATACATCCCTACAGTCCCATGCATATTGCATTAATAATTGACTTTTATTTTTCAGAGAATGGCTTTCTTCTTTTATGGAGAATATACCTGAATATTTAAAACAAAAGAAACAAGACCTTACTCAAACATTCCAGGATCTCACTGGCAGAAATGATCAACAACAATAAAAGTGTGATTTTCTGTGAGATGAATGATTTACTCAAAATAAAAATAGTATGAAAATGTTACAGCTTTTGTATTTGTATGGGCAATATAATGATATAGTAGTTAGAGATGGTGCTGTACGAGCCCAACAATTTGGATTTCATCCAATTCTTCAGTCCTCTCTGTGTGGAGTTTACATGTTTTCTGGGAGCAATTCAGAAGATGCAGGACTGATTTATCCCTAGGACAAAGCATTCTAAAGGGAGTATGAGACAAAAACAGCATAAAAAGCAAGAGAGGGCATATAATAAAAAAATTTAGTGGATTAGGATGTTTTTAAAAAACAACAGAAGGCAACTAAAATAAACAATGAGAGAAGAGATGAAAGTATGATAGCAATAACATAAAAGTGGATATCAAAAGAATTTTTAGATATATAAAGAGTAAAATAGAGATGAGAGTTGATATTGGACCACTGGAAAATGATGCTGGAGAGGTAGCAAGTGGGGAGGGGGCAGGACAAAGAAATGGCAGAAAAACTTAACTATTTTACACCAGTCTTCACTGCAGAAGATATTAGCAGTATGCCAGAAACTCAGAACAGTCAGGGTGCAGAAGGGAGTGCAGTTGCTATTACTAGGGAGAAGTTGCTTGGGAAACTGAAAGGACTGAAGATAGATAAGTCACCTGGACCAGATGGACTATACTCTGGGTTCTGAAAGACATAGCTGAAGAGATTGTAGAGGCACCAGTAATGATTTTTCAAGAATCACTAGATTCCAGAATAGTTCCGGGGGACTGGAAAATTGCAAATGTCACTCCACTCTTTAGGAAACGAGGGAGGCAAAAGACAGGAAATTATAGGCCAGTTCACCTGATGGTTGGGAGGATGTTGGAGTCCATTATTAAGGGTGAGATTTTGGAGTACTTGGAGGCATATCATAAAATAGTCATAAGTCCGGAAGAAAAAAAATCTTGCCTGACAAATCTGTCGGAATTTTTTGAAGAAATAACAGGGAGGATAGACAAAGTCAGTGGATGTTGTTTACTTAGATTTTCAGAAGGCCTTTGACAAGGTACTGCACATGTTGCTGCTAAAAACGACAAGAGCCCATGGTATTACAAAAAAAGATACTGGTGTGGATTGAAGATTGGCTTACTGGCAGGAGGCAAAGAGTGGGAATAAAAGGAGCTTTCTCTGGTTGGTTGCCAGTGACTAGTGGTAATCTGCAGGAGAACTACTTCTTTTTACATCATGCACTCAGTGGCCACTTCATTAGGTACCTCCTGAGTGTATATTCATGGTCTTCTGCTGTTGTAGCCCATCCACTTCACGGTCTGATGTGCTGTGCATTCAGCGATGCTCTTCTGCACCACACTGTTGTAACACGTGGTTATTTGAGCTACTGTCACCTTCCTATCAGCTTGAACCAGTCTAGTCATTCTCCTCTGACTTCTCTCATTAACAAGGCATTTTCACCCATAGAACACTCACTGGATGTCTTTTTTTAATTTTCACTCCATTCTCTTTAAGCTCTTAGAGACTGTTGTGCATGAAAATCTCAGAGATCAGCAGTTTCTGAGATACTTAAAACACCCGCTCTGAGTGAAAATCAGAGAAACACCTTCACAGTCAAAATCACTTATACCACATTTCTTCTGTTTGGTCTGAATGACAGCTGAACTGCTAGACCATGTCTGCAGGCTTTTATGCATTGAGTTGCTGCCACGTGATTTATTGATTAGATATTTGCATTAACAAGCAGGTGTACCTCATAAAGTGACTATTAAGTGTATAACAATTATTTCAATGAAAGTTGGTGGCTTTGTGGCCAAGTTTGCGGATGATACAAAGATAAGGGGAGAGGCAGTAATGCTGAGGAAGCAGGGAGTCAGCAAAAGAACTTGAACAGATTTGGGAGAATAGGTAAACAATTGACAGATGGAATATGTAGGGAAGTGTATGGTCATGCACTTTGGTAGAGGGATAAAGGGGTACACTATTTTCTAAACTGGGAGCAAGTTCTGAAATCAGAGGTGAAAAGGGTCTTGGGAGTCCTTATGCAAGTTTCACTGAAGGATAACTTGCAGGTTGAGTTGCTGGTAAGGAAGGAGAAATACAATGTTAACAACATTCATTTCAAGAGAACTAAAATATAAAGGCAAGATGTAATGCTGAGGCTTTATAAGGCCTACACTCAGAGTATTGAGAGCGGTTTTGGGCCCCTTATCTAACAAAGGATGTGCTAGCATTGGAGACAATCCAGAGCATGTTCACAAGAATGATCCTGGGATTGAAAAGGTTAAAGTATGAGGAGCATTTGATGGCTCAGGGCCTGGGGGATTGGGGGAATGGGGGAGAATCTCACGGAAACTTATCAAATATTGAAAGGCCTAGATAGAGTGAATATTAAGAGGATGTTTCCAATGGTGGGGGAGTCTAGGACCAGAAGGCACAGCCTCAGAGTAAAAGGGCATTCTTTTGTAAATGTAACCCCCTGGGTCGCCTCAGGCTCGCTCACACTCGTTCTCGTCTAGGGGGAGCAGCCTTCGGCCCCGCCAAACTGGGTAATCAGCTGGTGTGGATGCTGTGTGATATCCCCGCCTCACCAAAAAACAGACAGTACACCATATGTGATTAAATGAGTACAATTTATAAAGGTTACTATAACTAAGTGATTAATAACGATACAGTATATACGAAGAGAAAAATAAAGAAAAGGCGCCAAACTTATCAAAGTCCAAACCACTGCGTGCACAACCGTTGAAGCTCAATTTCTGAAGTCTTCTGGCCACCATTCGATCCCCTCTGAACTCCTCGACTCGCAGCTCAGGATCCCCCGAGTGGTCAACCAAGCACATCTAGCTTCATCCCCCCCTCCTCAGAGTATCCCTCGGCCTCGGACCCCCCCCCCCTTTGGGGTCTGAACCTCGCCCTGCTTACAGCATTGCGTCCTCTCTCTCGACCCCCTCGCGCCGATCTGCCCAAAAGCCCGTCAACCAAAGCTTACAGACTCAGAAGAAAGAACATTAATCCCCATTTGGTTTACAAAGGTATACCATTCTCGTTATCAGTAAATTGTAACAAACAAGCTTCCAGCACTCTCTCGCAACAAAGAAACATTCCTGCTTTTAACTAACAAAGAAACCCTTTCCCAACAGTACCCAAAAAAAGAAACCCCCTTTACATAAAGATATGACCGAATTTCTTTGGTCAAAGCTGGTAAGTCTGTGGAATTCATTGACACAGACAGCTATGGATGCCAAGTCATTAGGTATATTTAAAGTGGAGGTTCATAAGTTCTTAATTAGCAAGAGCGTCAAAGTTTATGGGGAGAAGGCAGGGGAGTGGGGGTAAGAGGGATAATAACCATCAGGACATGTACCACCAGGTTCAAGAACAGTTATTACCCATCAGCCATTAGGCTCTTGAACCAGAGGGGATAACATTATTCAACTTTACTCACCCCATCACTGAACTGTTCCCATAATCTAAGGACTCACTTTCCAGGACTCTTCATCTCATGCTCTCGATATTCATTGATTATTTATTTATTTATTTTTCCTCCCTCTTTTTGTATTTGCACAGTTTTTTTTACTGTGGTTGTTGTCTGCCCAGTTGAGTGTGGTCTTTCATTGTGTTTTTTTTGTATTTACTGAGACTACCTGAAAAAATATTAATCTCAGGATTTTATATTGTGACATATACGTACTTTGCCAATAAATTTACTTTGAACTTTGAACTCTGAAACCAGAGTTGATCAAATAGCAGAGTAGACCTGATGGACCAAATGGCCTAATTCTGCTCCAATATCTTATTTTCCTTGTCACCACATGGGTTTCTCCTGGATGCTCCAGTTTCCTTCTACATTCCAAAGCCATGCTGGTAATTTAATTAGCAGCTGTATATACTGTCCCTAATTTCAGTGAGTGGAGGGACATTGGAGGAGAGGGGAGTTGGTGGAAGAATAAGTAGAAGGAAATCAGTGGTGGGGAAGATGCTGGAGTCAATTATAAAAGATGAAATAGCAGCACATTTGGATAGCAGTAACAGGATCGATCCGAGTCAGCATGGATTTACGAAGGGGAAATCATGCTTGACTAATCTTCCGGAATTTTTTGAGGATGTAACTATGAAAATGGACAAGGGAGAGCCAGTGGATGTAGTGTACCTGGACTTTCAGAAAGCCTTTGATAAGGTCCCACATAGGAGATTAGTGGGCAAAATTAGAGCACACGGTATCGGAGGTAGGGTACCGATATGGATAGAAAAATGGTTGGCAGACAGGAAACAGAGTAGGGATTAACGGGTCCTTTTCAGAATGGCAGGCAGTGACTAGTGGGGTACCACAACGCTCCATGCTGGGACCACAGCTATATATAATATACATTAATGATTTAGATGAAGGGATTAAAAGTAACATTAGCAAGTTTGCAGATGACACAAATCTGGGGGGCAATGTGAAATGTGAGGAGGATGTTAGGAGAATGCAGGGTGAATTGGACAGGTTGGGTGAGTGGGCAGATGCAGTTTAATGTGGATAAATGTGAGGTTATCCACTTTGGTGGCAAGAACAGGAAGGCAGATTACTATCTGAATGGTGTCAAGTTAGGAAAAGGGGAAGTACAATGAGATCTCGGTGTCCTTGGTCATCAGTCACTGAAAGTGAGCATGCAGGTACGGCAGGCAGTGAAGAAAGCTAATGGCATGTTGGCCTTCATAACAAGTGGAGTTGGGTATAGGAGCAAAGAGGTCCTTCTGCAGTTGTACAGGGCCCTGGTGAGACCACACCTGGAGTATTGTGTTCAGTTTTGTGTGCAGTTTTGGTCTCCAAATTTGAGGAAGGACATTCTTGCTATTGAGGGAGTGCAGCGTAGTTTCATGAGGTTAATTCCCGGGATGGCGGGACTGTCATATGTTGAAAGATTGGAGCGACTGGGATTCCATACACTGGAATTTAGAAGGATGAGGGGGGATCTGATTGAAACATATAAGATTATTAAGGGATTGGACACGCTAGAGGCAGGAAACATGTTCCCGATGTTGGGGGAGTCCAGAACCAGAGGCCACAGTTTAAGAATAAGGGGTAAGCCATTTAGAATAGAGTTCAGGAAAAACTTTTTCACCCAGAGAGTTATGGATCTATGGAATGCTCTGCCTCAGAAGGCAGTTGAGGCCAATTCTCTGGATGCTTTCAAGAAAGAGTTAGATAGAGCTCTTAAAGATAGCGGAGTCAAGGACTATGGGGAGAAGGCAGGAATGGGGTACTGATTGTGGATGATCAGCCATGATCACATTGAATAGTGGTGTTGGCTTAAAGGGCCAAATGGCCTACTCCTGCACCTATTGTCTATTGAAATAGTCTGGGTTGTAACTGAGAGAAATGATCTGAGATCTGGCATAGACTTGAGGAGATGAATAGCTCCTCACATGTCATAAAGAAATATGAAAAAATATGAATTTCAAAACTTTAAATTACAGAAGCAGTTAAACTATGCTATAATGGTCTTAATGATTAATTGTTGTGATAGTTATTGCTGTCTACCTTTTGAGGACAAGTTGTGCAATGCTTGGACAGGACATGTCAATATGTTATTTTCAGCCCTTAAATTTTGGTTTTGGCTAACAATTAAAATAAAAATGTAAAATCTATGTTCATTTGATGTTTAGTAACATTTTGGGAGAAGTCTCCAAACTGAGCACCAATTACAAAGATGGAATTTAATCCACAGTCCAAGCAGATGTACAGGGTTCAGCACTTCCTCCAAGTGGAAATTCTTTGGGCCCTTTTGAAACAAAATCTTTCCTGCTGCCATACATTGTCAACTCACAAAGAATGGGATGGTCCAAGTTCTCCTGGGTAAGGAGGAAGACAGCCAAGGAGTAAATGCAATGATGTGTACTGGAGTACCACTAATACTGGGAACCTTTCAGACAGTAAACTTGCTTTTTGAATATGGATGTCATTCAAATGTAGTGATTCTTCCCTTATCCAACATTAGAACAAATAACGTACATCTTACAAAATAGTTGTGAAATATAACCAAGATTAGAGATTACTGATTATTTTATATTTATTTTGAGATACAGCACGGAACAGGCCCTTCCACCCAACAACTGCACTGCCTGGCCACCCACCTATTTAACACTAGCCTAATTGCAGGACAAGTTACAATGACCAATTAACCTACTAACCAATACATCTTGGGACTGTGGGAGGAAACTCGCGTGATTCACGTACAAATTCCTTACAGATGGCACTGGAATTGAACTCCAAACTCCGGAACACGCTGAGTTGTACTAGTTTCATGCTAACGGTTATGCTACCATAACAAAAAAGTTAACTGTGGTGGCCACGAGGCCTCAGATAAATGGTATTCTTTTAGCAACTGAAAAATTATATAGGAGTTTCACTTAATAACATTTATAAACCCATCTGACTTGTATTTTTTAAAACTTTTAAAATAATGAAACAAATATACTTATGGAAAATAATAAAGTGTTTAGGAATAACACTATTTTGTATATTTCCCTTTTCACGTTTCATTCGATCATTTTGTTACGGGAGGTGCAAGGGGACTTGGGAGTCCCAGTTGAGGATTTTCTTCAGGTTAACTTGCAGGTTGGGTCAGACCTAATGAAGGTCTTGACCCAAAATGTCAACAGTTTACTCCCCTCCATAGATGCAGCCTGACATGCTGAGTTCTTCCAGCATTTTGTGGGCGTTTTTCATGTAGACAAGAAGGCAAATGAAATATTAGCATTCATTTCAAGAGGGCTAGAACTTAAAATCAAGGGTATACTGCTGAGGTTTTATAAGGCATGGTCAGACTATTTTTGCAATATTGTGAGCAACTTTGAGCCCTGTATCAAAGGGAAGTTATGCTGGCACGTGAGAGAGTCCAGAGCAGACTCACAAGAATGATCCCCAAATTGAAAGGCTTGATCTATGGGGAATGTTTGGTGTCTCTGGACCTGTACTTGTCGAGTTCAGAAGAATGAGAGGATATATCAATTGTAACCTATCAGATACTGAAAGACCTGGAGAAAGTGGGCATTGAAACTCACGTTTCCATTAAGAGGAGAGTCTAGGATCCAATGTATAGCCTCAGAATAACAGGACAGGATGAGGAGAAATTTCTTCAACCAGTGAGTGGTGAATCTGTGGAATTCATTACTTCAGAGGGCTGTGGAAGTCAGACATTAGGTGCATTTAAGGCAGCGGAGACTGATAAGTTTTTGACTGGGAAGGAGTTTAAGGCTTATGAGGAAAATGGGAAATAGGGATTTAAAAAAAACAGCCGTGATTTTATGCAGGAGCAGACTTGATAAGCTGGATGGACTAACTCTGCTCCTACAAATTAATATTAAATTTCCTTCAACCATATTATCAGACTTCTTAAACCAAGTAATACTATTTCACTGCATTAATCTTCTTTTCTTCATTTCTTCAAATGCCTTCTCTAATGATAACCACAATTAATCTACTCTCTCAGGATAGCTGAAGTCTTGTATTACTAATATCTTTCTAGCAAATTTCTTATGTAATATTGTTTATATGAAACAAAAGTAAAACATGAGGAACATAAGTTTTAATGTACTGAAATCAGGCCTGGAAATTGGTCCTCTATTTACTGTGTACTGTAATCACTAATGAATTACAGTTAGCCTGTATTTTGTGCTTAAATTTCTGAAGCTAGAATTGAATCCATGACAACACACAGAAAATGCTGGTGGAACACAGCAGGCCAGGCAGCATCTATAAGGAGAAGCACTGTCGACATTTCGGGCCAACACCCTTCGTCAGGACTAACTGAAAGGAAAGATACTAAGAGATTTGAAAGTAGTGGGGGGAGGGGGAAATGCAAAATGATAGGAGAAGACCGGAGGGGGTGGGATGAAGCTAAGAGCTGGAAAGGTGATTGGCGAAAGTGATAGAGCTGGAGAAGGGAAAGGATCATGGGATGGGAGGCCTCGGGAGAAAGAAAGAGAGGGGGAGCACCAGAGGGAGATGGAGAACAGGTAGAGAGAGAGAGAGAGAGAAAAGAAAACAAACAACTAAATATATCAGGGATGGGGTAAGAAGGGGAGGAGGGTCATTAACATAAGTTAGAGAAGTCAATGTTCATGCCATCAGGTTGGAGGCCACCCAGCCGGTATATAAGGTGTTGTTCCTCCAACCTGAGTGTGGCTTCATCTTGACAGTAGAGGAGGCCATGGATAGACATATCAGAATGGGAATGGGACGTAGAATTAAAATGTGTGGCCACTGGGAGATCCTACTTTCTCTGGCAGACTGAATGATACTTCTAGCTCACTCAGTGTCAGCACTGAACCAAAAGCATTACCTAAAGTGACAGATAGGGTAGTTTGGGTCAAGATGACTATATTTTCTTAACTCCCAAATTCACCTGCAGCAATTATGTTTTAAACTTAGTGATAGGCACCTTGTTATTGGCCATTACCCCCCACCCCCCCAAATTCAGAAACTTCATCACAATTTCCTCCCACACACCGTTAAAAAAAGTTTGTGTTATGTCTTCCTTCATAGTTGCTCATTTCCAGGAATCTGCCGTTGAATAAATAAACTTTCTGAACCAATTAAACTTCAGACTTGCATTAAATTGGAGCATCAGTTATTGCTTATTCTATTTAAAAACATTTGAAACATGATTAATTTATTTAACAATATCAATTAAACTGTGCATCAAATTTCTCAAAATAGAATACACAGTTACTGAACGTGACGACGAGGACAGCCATTTTGAAAATCTATAACTGTGGTGGAATGGAAATTGTCTTCCTGTGGAGAAGGAATGGTGCTAGAAAAATTTATATCCTTGTGAATACCTCATTGTGAAAGCCTTCAGTGCAAGACAATTTCCCAAGAAACTTCTTAAGTGAGAAAATCCTTTGTTAAATGACTCTTCCATAAGTGAAGATGAATGTCCATTTAAGGAATGATTATTATTTTATTGGGAATCTTTTATGTCGGGACTTCAAGTCGAACAAAAGTGTTCAAAGAGCAGGACGGTGTTCCTGTGCCCTGGCCAACTTAATAGCTACTGTTCATGTGTAAGACTGTCATTTCAAAATAAGAAATAGAATTTACAAAGATCCTTAAGATGTTTAGGTTACATGTTACAACGGTAAACATGTTTCTCTTCTTTTGGTACAGCAAATTGGAATATAAGCAACCACAATTAGAATGAATACAATATCATCAGCACAAGGCACCAATTTCATTACTCTACAATAAAGTCTGCTTCTTCCATTTGTCTTTCATACTGGAAAAGATCAGCCATGTCCTCATCCATATGTTCACCCATTTCTGTCAGAATCACATCCAGTGCCTGTTCAAGGCAAACAGATGGGAGTCACCATTAATTCAAAGGACTGGCAACCTCACTGCAGGGTGACAAGCTCCAATACATCATAGATTCCTCATTCTCCTCAGTCCCCAAGAATTCTTAAGAACTTTTCCAGTAAAAAGAGTGAGAAATGTCAGATGGGAGGAATTGTAATTGCTTCACTACTCCATTACAACTATGTATTATCAGCAGGTAACACGACATGATTCTAATGTGATTCCTGTCTCCTTGTTTTTATTGGTTCTGCACAACATGCATTAATTTGTATACATAAGCAAAATCCCTTAGCCAGCCCAAAATGACAATGTATAGTTATTAGGAACCAAGAAAGAATCAGTAGTTTATGGTGTATTGGAAAGGAGTTGAAGCACACCGATGGAGAAAAGAGAGGAATTTTATTCTGTTTCTCCTAACTTGGGTTGTATCTGTTCTAGGAGTATTTGAAGACAGCTTGTTGCCGATAGGGGATGCTTGAATTAGAAATTGTTTCTTGAAATCCCCTGCCCTGATAATTATAAAGGAACTAACAAAAGTATTTAAATAAGCAATGGCTTTGTAGGAGGGGTGAGGGTATAAAATACCAAAAGGATATATTGAGAACTAGTTGTGGAAAATATACACTCACCACATCTGTAAAAGCCTTCAAATGGTAATCCCGCAGTGCCACATTGTCAATGGCCACACAATTGTATTGGCTGATGTTGAGGTACTGGCCCAAAAGGATGTCAAGCATTGAACCTTAAAAAAAAAATGAGGCAACTCTTCTCAGTTATCAACCAGCACACAAAGACTCTATGACAAAACAAATGAAATATCCATTACAAATTGATGGATAATCCACCTGATCATCTGCTTCAGTGGTAACACCGGAAATTCTGAATTCTTGCTCTACTACAGTCATAAATCAAATGTTATTTACAAACAGATAATGTCCCATCTTTCCACACATTATTGTACAAGGGCTGGACCTGGAAATCTGCAGTGTCCTCAGCAACATCAAAAATCCAGAGAAAAAGAAGTAATTTCATGAGCTCTTGCATCCTCCTCCTCCTTTGTTGGAAAACCTTCGGCAGCATGTTATAACAAACTCACCATGTGGGTTGAAACTTGAGAAAACCCAAGATTCTGCACTGTCAATACATTGCTGGCTGTAATCACAAATGCTCTACTGTGTGTGATGACAAGAAGAATACAACTTACTATCTAACAGCCTGTCCAACTCAACCTTTTCAGAGGATGCTCTCCCTTTATTTGCCAAAGTCTTCAGCAGAATCTCCAGAAGAAACATGTCAATCAGTCTTTTGCCGGCATATATTCTGACCTGCAACAAGATGTCTATTAATAAGTGATGCCCAGATATGCTTGTGATTTACAAAATATTGTCCACTAATATATTCTCCTCCCACATTTATAGATTCTATATCTCTTTTATAGTATACAACATATCAACCCAAAAGAATACAATTCTTGCACAGTATCAACAGCTTCATAGCTTCTTGCTAGATCAACTGACAGAACACATTGACTATCAGTAAATATCAAGTGTACTCATGTCACCTGAAATTGACCAATGAACGCCAGCCCTAATTAGATATTGGCATGGGTCCTTGCAGGCATCCAAAGAGAAAATAAAATTTACTGCTTTGTTTGGACTTGCTCATGAAATGAAATACAGAACAAATTGTCCCCACGAAAAATCTTCAAATGACAGGGTACCTACTCAGTTTATTTATAACAATTAACTGGATCCCTCAAACTCAGCACTGTAATTTATCCTGTTATCTACACACAAATTTAAGACCTGTGGCTTACAAACACTGGATTGAAACAGGAGTCTTCCAGTACAGTGGATTCTGATTAATTGGGCCATCGGTTAATCGGGGCAGATGCTTATTTAGGACAACTCTTAAAGAACAAACACAAAGATTGAGAAAATTCATTCATTTGGGACACTATGCCACTTGGGGGACTTCCGGTAAGATGGCAATTGTTTAGCTGCTCCGAACTTTTGCTCCGTCATTCTCCCTATCTTTGCACTATATGTCTCCATTCTTCAACCTTAGTTAGGTATTTTATTAGGTCTCTTTTACTTGCCTGCGAACACACCTATCTTATAATGTCTACCAAAAGTACTAAAACCGGGAAAAAGGAAACTTCTACGGCTTTGCCGGCTGACATTCTCGCTGCTTTGGAACAGCATCGACAAGATATTTTAAAGGAATTTAGAACTTCTTTCAACCAGCTGGATGTCAAATTGGATCGGATCAACGCTAGAGTGGACAAACATGCTGAACATTTATCTCGCATTGACTCAACTTCTGAAGATTTAAAACGCTGCTCCAGCCTAGAGGAGAAGAATAGTAAACTTTTTTCCAAAATGGTGGATCTTGAAAACCGGAGCAGACACTGCAATCTACGAATTCTTGGTTTGCCAGAGGCCACCGAACAGGGCTCTCCCGGGACACTATGCCATTTAATTGGGGCAAGAGACTGTTGCCAAACAGGTTCTAATAAGCATCAGTCGTGTGCAGTCGCGTGGCCATTAGATGCTACACCATGCTTTGAGCAGTTTTTAAATAGCATCAGTTGTGTGTATTTTGAGTTCAAAACAGTGCTGTTTATCACTGATAGTTGGTGGGGAAAAAAAACAATTCAGAACTGTTGCTCACTGCAGTTTCAACCATTCAGGTTTGGAGATCCAGAAACGGCCAGGTGTGAAAATGAAACTATTTCACTGTTTCAACAAATTAGGAACTGCAAAGAATTTGAAGGTATCGACAATCATCTTGAATGTTACAATGAAAATGAAGATTTGGAGAATGCAGGCATCAATAGCGTTGTATGAAGGCAGTTCATTCTCTGCTTTATATGTCCATGCTGATTTTGTTCATTGTTGATTTTATTTACTGGATGAATTCCTCTGTTGAATGTGCTTACTCTAGTTTTATATTCTAGTGCTATACTTGTGTCTCTACTTACCACCCTAAGTGCAGAACAATAGATTTTTTTTTTAAAGGCTCTTATACAGCGATACAGGGGACAATGACCATCAACTCTTACCTCCTCTAACTGCTCTTCATACACTTTGGTGACATGTTCACATAGTTGTAGCAGCGCAACATTCCTCATTTCTTCATCTAACACATCTGGAACAATATCTTCCCACAGGATCTCCTCCAGTATCATCTCATTTACTGTTTCTTTCACCTGTGTGATTAAAAAATACATACAGCTACTACCAAATCCTATGAGTGTCCTTAGACACATTTATACATATAGGAAAATGAAGTAATTATTCCGTAACAGCAATTCCTCATATACAGCAATGAAATGAATGGTTACTAATACTATTTCCGTCAGCATTGTTTAGGGAATAATATTGCTGAAAAATAACTTTTCCTCGTCATGCAGTGCCAAGGGTTTGAATCAGAAATTATTTGTTCAAGGTCCATCTTAAAATCTGAGTCCATCTTCAACAGATCAACATTCTAGTATGATGGGTTGTTGCACTGTGGAGCCTTTTTGATGAGATATTAACCAAGAACTTGAAAATACAATGCCACTTATGAAAAAAAGACAGAAGAAGAGTTTAATAAGATTATGAGAGGTATAGATAGGGCACAGTCACAATCTTTTTTTCAGGATAAAAAAATTCACATACTAAAGGAATGCACATAACATGATAAGGGGAAAGTTTAAAGGAGATAGGCAGGGCAAGTTTTTTTTAAAAACACAGGGTGACAGCCACCTGGAAGGGGCTACCAGAGGGAGTGGTGGAAGCAGATATCATAGTGGTGTTTAAGAAGCTGTTAGATAGACACACAAATATGCAGGGAATGCAGGGATATGGATCATGTATAGGCAGAATTAATTTAATTCATCATCACGTTTAACAGAAACAGTTTGAGCAGAAGGGCCTGTTCTATGCTGTATTATGTTTTATGAGTTTCAGACACTTTGTTCTCAACCAATATCAGTGTTTTTTTTTGCATGTTCCCGGTTCCAATATTTTCTATGTGATAATAATAATGCTACTTTAAAGATCTAAAATCTACCATAGTTTAACATCCACATTAAAATATCATACATCATTTTCCTACTGTCAAATTTGAATCAGAAAGTTATGGGTTTAAGTACCACTCCAGAGACTTGAGTGCAAAAGTCAAGGCTGATGCTCCAATGCAGAGCTGAGGGTGCACTGCATTATTGTGTTTTTTTTTAAAAAAGAAAATACATTTATGTAAGTAAATAGAAATGAAACCTACAAAGACAGCAGAGTCCTGCTCAAGATTTACCCTTTGATTAACACCAAAAATATACCTAATTTCTTTTCACATTATTGTTGGCGGGAGAATGCTGTGCACAACTGACTTTCATGTTTTACTTTCTGCAACAGGGACAACAATTTAAGAATACTCCTTTGATTGTGAGGTGCTTCGAAGTGCTCAAAAATCAGTAAAAAAAAACATATTATTTTCTATCCCAACAAATAGAAGATAATTTCTCCATCTATTATTTTGACAGCACTGAATGACAGAAAGAATGAATTTTTCAGTGTGTTGTTTGGTCAATGACAGATGATGATTCAAGGAAATTTAAGGAGACCTACAAGTTGTAGCACCATTGGCTCAATGGTCTCCATGATGAGTTCTGTCAGAGATTCACCGATGATGGCAGTAGTCAGGTGAATGTTAACAAACTCTTCTAAAACAGTTCTGATCAATGCTCTTGTGAGGTCACTGACTTCTTCTTCCAAGAGTGTTTCCAATATTAACACTGCCGGTCGTTGCTTAAATGCAATCAATTGGGCTGTTTGTCTGAAAAGTATAAATGGCAATTTAAAATAATCCATTAGGAATAACATACCACATGATCATAAAAGTTACTTAGGAATTGGAGAAAAAATGAACTGTAGATGTTGAAAAATCAGAAAAAAATTGCTGGAAGAGCTAGACTGTTCACGCAGAAGCAGTGGAAAGAGTAACAAAGTCAATAGATCAAGGAAACTTCATCACAACCCAGAAAGTGAGAAAACATATGAACTAAGTTGCAGACGTCCTCTTTGATGAATTTTGAATATTGTGCTCAATTCTCAAAATTCCAAAGATTCTGCATTTCCTCATAACATAGGCCCTGCCTATTCATTATAAATACTTGAATCAGTGAAAAAAAAATGATCAACAGATCTTTCTACCCTACCTGACATCTGTACATCATCACTAGTATCCCCAGGTCCTTCACTTAGGAACCACAAGGCCATAAAAACTAGTTAAGGTGCAGGAAAACAATGATTTGCTATTGCTTTAAAATGCTATGGGACAGTCCACTTCAGTTTCAACTACCCATTCTTCCTACTACACCACTGAAGATGATCAGAAAAATTCCTGGAGACCACTGTGAGTTAGTCACAACCACCAATAACAATTTCCTTTCTGTAGGTAGACATATGCCATCAATCTGCTCCAGAAGCTCCTGTGCAAAGTAGACCCTATCTTTTAACTTGGTTATCCCCTTATACTCATACACCCAGTCTATTATTTATTTGCCAACTACAAACAATTACACCTTATCGAAGTCAATGCTTTTCTAAAGTAAATGATCACCCAGAAGTCTCAGAAAATCCCAGGAAACAATGCCTTTAAACTATCAACCTACCAGCCCGTTTCTTGTAGGCTGTTTACAGGTCTGCTCATATTAAATTAAAACCTGACCTCATTACAGTAGATCCCAACCCAAACTAAGCCCAAAGATTTATATTTTGTTTTGATCCAAAAGAATCTGATATACAGGTTGGGCTTGGGTTGGATAACCAGCCTCTGAAAGCAAGTATAGGATCTGGTGTGCTCAACACCGTCCGGGGTCTCGGCCCAAAACGTCGACAGTGCCTCTCTTTATAGATGCTGCCTGGCCTGCTGTGTTCCACCAGCATTTGGTGTGTGTTGCTTGAATTTCCAGCATCTGCACATTTCCTCGTGTTTACAATATTGATAAGTTACATTGCACTTATATATATTAAATAGGAATCAAAATAAACTTCATACATTCAAACAAATAACTTTTCCACTGAATACAAGACCATAAGACACAGGAGCAAAATCAGGCATTTGGCCCATTGAGTCTGCTCCACCATTCCAACTTTACTGATTTATTACCCCTCTCTCAATCCCGTTCTCCTGCCTTCTCCCCATAACCTTTGATGCCCTTACTAATCAAGAATCTATCAAACTCCGTTTTAAATACACACAATGACTTGGCCTCCATAGCCGTCTATGGCAGTGAATTCCACAGACATACCAGCTTTTGCCTAAAGAAATTCCTCCTCATCTTTATTCTAAAGGGATGTCCTTCTATTCTGAAGCTGTGCCCTCTGGTCCTAGATTTCCCCACCATAAAAAACATCCTCTCCACATCCACTCTATATAGGCCTTTCAACATTCGATAGGTTTCAATGAAATCTCCCCCCCTCATTCTTCCAAACTCCAGTGAGTAAAGGACCAGAACCATCAAATGCTCCTTATACGCCTTTTCATTCCTGGGATAATTCTTGTGAACCTCCTCTAGTCCCTCTCCAACGCCAGCACATCCTTTCTCTGATAAAGGTCCAAAACCGCTCACAATACTCCAAGTGCGGCCTGACCAATGCCTTATAAAGCCTCAGCATTACATACTTGCTTTTATATTCTTGTCCTCTTGAAATTAATGCTAGCATTGCATTTGCCATCCTTAGCACCAACTCAACTTGCAAGTTAACCTTCAGGTAATCCTGCATGAGGACTCCACAGTCCCTTTGCGCCTCTGATTTCTGAATTTGATCCCCGTTTTGAAAATAGTATACACCTTTAATCCTTCTATCAAAGCACACGGCCATACACTTCCCTACACTATATTCCATCTGCCACATCTTTGTCCATACCCCAATCTGTCCAAGTCCTCTGCCGACTTCCTGTTTTCTCAACACTACCTGCCCCTCTGCCTATCTTTATATCGTCCACAAACCTGGCCACAAAGCCATCAATTCCATCATCCAAATCATTGACACATAATATAAAAAGCAGTCCAACATTGACCCTGAGGAACATCACTAGTCACCAGCGGCCAACCAGTAAAAGTCTCCTTTATGCCCATGCTTTGCCTCTTGCTAGTCAACCAATTTTCTATCCATGCTAGTATCTTTCCTGCAATACCACTGGCTCTTATCTTGTTTAGCCAAGTAAACAATGTTCAATGACTCTCCTTTGTCAATCCTGCCTGTTACTTCCTCAAAGAATTTCAACAAATGTGTCAGGCAAGGTTTCTCCTAAGGAAGTCACACTGGCTTTGGCCTATTTTACCATGTGCCTCCAAGTACCTCAAAATCTCATACTTAATAATGGACTCCAAGTGGGCTCAACCTCAAGCTGCTCTAAAAAGCCATCTTGTAGGCGTTCTATAAATTTCTTATCTTGGGATCCAGTACCAACCTGATTTTCCCAATCTACCTGCATATTAGCCCTATTTGATCTCTGAAAAGGATGAAATGGTTCTAATAACACTATTTGACGTCTGAGCTAATAAGTAACCCTCAACCAACACCACTTGTGCATGAAGGAATGCAGAGGATTGAAATTTGTTGGTTTTTGAAGGGGCACATGTGCACTCTTATCATCACCATCATTATGTGCCATGTCACATGACATGTGCCATCATGGACTTTGACTGTGATTGTTCTTGGCAATTTTTTCTACAGAAGTGGTTTGCCATTGCCTTCTTCTGGGCAATGTCTTCGCAAGATGGGTTACCCCAGCCGTTATCGATACTCTTCAGAGATTGTCTGCCTGGCGCCACTGGTCACATAACCAGGACTTGAGATCTGCACTACCTACTCCCATGCCTTCATGTGACCCTGATTTGGGTGGGGGGGGGGTTTAAGGAAGTGCTACACCTTGCCCAAAGGTGATCTGCAGGCTAGTGGAGGGAAGGCGTGCCTTATCTCCATCTCGCCACCCAGACATTCTTAGCATCAGGGACTAAATGCAGTATATGCATTAAATAATCATCGGGCTGACTCACATTCCTATTTGCATGCACTTAATGCTGCTTAAACTTCCTGTGCACAAATTTGTTACTGCATTTCCCACATTAATTTTGAACTGCAGTCACAGTTGTAAAGAATATTGAAGCCATAAGCAATGTAAATGTTTCACTACTTACCGCAGTTCATTCCGAATGAGGAATTTCTTCATACTTGGTGCATATACTGGTTGATACTGGGGGGAAATTAGAAGCATGGATAATAACAAGACAGTTATGTTGAACTGGGATAAAACAAATGTATGGACAATGTCTGGTCACTTACACTCTTGGAAGAACATGAAGATTCTAGAGATGGTGAAGAAGGATGTGAATGAAAGTTCTAGAAAGGTTACAAAGAAAAGTGACTAGAATTGTTTCAGAGACAAAGGATTTCAGCTAATGTTAAGCCAGATAATTTAAGGTTGTTCTAATAAGGAAAACTTTAGCAGTTGAGAGAAAGCATTCAGAAATGGATGCTTCAACTCATTCAGGAAAAGGGAAATGTTTCAGGTCTCTGGTGGGAACTGCCTAAAAGACTATCCAACAACAGTGAGATGATGGACAATATAAAGTTAAGGGAAATGTAGCAAAAGCACTGGGATGATCTGAGTAATTTTAAATCTCATGCAATCTGGGAGTGGCAGAATAGTTCAACTTGTAATGGCAATAAATTCCCAGAATGCATTTGGGATAGTATCCCAGAGTGATATATTTTTAAATGAAGTACAGTTAGGGCAGATTAGATTGAATGACAATGTAATGAATCAAAATGACTTAATCTCTGAAACAAACTGAACATCTTTCGAATATTCAATGACACAATTAAACATAAGTTTTGGGAGGGAGAAAGAGAGTAATAAAGCAATGCTTAAAACACAAGTTAGGCAAACCTCTGTGGAATAACAAATAGAGTGACCTCAGAAAACTGGACCAGGGCATTAATGTGTAACGCTGTAGATAAACAATGCTGAACAAATAAGAAATAGGTCTGCATTGGCCATATATTGTAGCTTATGTAGTAACTTTGCAAAACAGCTCTTTCCTGATAGTTTTGTGGATGTTCCATGCCTCAGCCCATAGAGCACTCTTCATTTCTAACCTTGTACAACAAACGGCAATGGGGTGCAATAAAGCAAGCCCTATTCCATCATTACCTTGTATTACCTTCCTTGTATTACCATTCTCTACAAGGATTACTGAAAAGCAATTGGGGATTGGGCTTCTTGGGTCAAATATGGCAGACACTTCCTCTAAGACAAGGCAGTTCATCAGACCCCAATAACCAAACCTGGAATTCTGTTGATCTGCAGGACAGTACAATATATGATCGAAGTCGACAGGAAAAGCCTTATATGGAGTTCTCTAATTAGGGAACCTTAGTTAGAAGATTCTTCGGGGAATAGTCCTGTTCGCCATTTGGAATACAGTACATAGTTACTGTCTTAATACAAACAAATATTGTTTACCATTTTGGTTTCCACACCTCTTGATCAGAACACCCAATGTTGTGCACTGTTCAAGGTTCCATATCATAAAAAATATTCAAAAGTAATGGACAATGAAAAGGAAGGATGGTACAAGACTGATAGCATATAATCATTAAGGAGTACTGAATACATAGAGGATCATATCCAAATAAAGTAATGGTTACTAATAAGGGAGTACAAGTAACTAATAAACGTGACTGAGAGTTCAAGTCAAGTCACTTTTATTGTCATTTCGACCATAACTGCTGGTACAGTACATAGTAAAAATGAGATAACGTTTTTCAGGACCATGATGTTATACGACACAGTACAAAAACTAGACTGAACTACGTAAAAAAACCAACAACACAGAGAAAGCTACACTAGACTACAGACCTACACAGGATTACATAAAGTGCACAAAAACAGTGCAGGCATTACAATAAATAATAAACAGGACAATAGGGCAAGGTGTCAGTCCAGGCTTCGGGTATTGAGGAGTCTGATAGCTTGGGGGAAGAAACTGTTACATAGTCTGGCTGTGAGAGCCCGAATGCTTCAGAGCCTTTTCCCAGACAGCAGGACGGCAGGTGGGAGAAGAGATTGTATGAGGGATTGTATGAGGTGTATAAGGGTGGCAAGAATGAGTAATGCACTGCCATGAGGAGTAATAACAATGAAATGTTTAATATGTAGCTTGATATCTATGAGAAAATGAAAGAAATAGAAGGATAAGCTGACAAATAGGCTGGAAAAGATCAAGTGGCCTGCAAACACTGTTATGGCCACTTTGGATCACACTATACTCTAGGCTTATAAAAATTATTATACAACAATCATACTTTCATCTGGATTGTGCATTTTATTTTACAATTTCAAAACTTGTCATTAGCAGTACCTCAGTGTCATCATTCAATAGCACTTCCGTTAAGATATCAGGTACTAATTCATCTTGAATCACCTCCAAGATGATTGTATCCACAAAGTTTCTGGCAAACAGCTGGTTTTCCTTGAAGAAATGATAGGCTGCAGATTCCTGAAAGCAGTCAAATGGAATAAAGTTACATATCTAGTAGGACATATCAGCACCATTCAAAGCATTTTCCACTATGGCAATATCCTATTGTCCAGTTTTGTTCCACATGGTGAGTAGAACTGCAGCCTCACAGTGAATTAGGTTTAATTCTGACCTCCAATGCTGTCTGTCTGGAGTTTGTACATTCTCCCCATGAATGGATGTGCATTACCTGGCAGCTCAAGTTTCCCCCTGCATCCTAAAGATGTGTGGATTGGTAGATTAAAAAGCCATTGTGAATTGGCCCAAGTGTGTAGTTGAGTCAGATAAATCCTAGGAATATATTAAAAATAGTGGGACAATGAGATTGCTTTATAGGTTGTATAGATTCAATGGGCTGAAATGGCCTCTATCTATTCCACATGAAAATATGAAGAGGATGTCAAAAATCCCATTTGAAATGTAGAATTCAGATAGTTTGTAGTCATGAATATCTTGGGTCAACTATTTTCTCAATTCACCACACCCAGCAAATCAAGCAACAACAAACACCTGTCAAACCTCTGGTGCCGACGTTGAATGGTCTGTCTTGGTCATTAGGAAAGTTGAAAGAGGGACAGGAATTGGGGAAAAAAAAGAAACTAAACTGTATCTTGAATATTCTTTACCCAAAAAAATGGTAATATACTGTAATTCCATCTGTGAGCTGCGTTTCCACCTGAAGTATAGATATAGTAAAGAACTTCATATTTTAAGTGTGGGGGTTGTGAAGATATAGGAGGGTTGAAATGATATTTTTGGTCCCCTATTCCTTGGGATACAGAGGCAACAGCAGAATCTTTTAACAATCTCTGTCAGGAATAAAGCTACTTTGCTTTCTTACCCACTTAAATCCTGTGCTAGGACTCCAAGTTCTTGCTGACATTTTATCATCTCCTTGTCTCTTCAAAGATGCATTCTAGAAATAAATAAAATCATACAATTATTCTTCTCCCTGCATTCCAGAGTAGTCACACTAAAAGCAAATTCCAAAGATAACAAAAGCATTGCACTATAATTATGAGATTTATCAGCCCTATGGTTTGTTGCTGCTGGTTGAGGGACATCTTTGTACACATCACGCATAGTATTCTAAGACTCTTTGGTGAACACTTAACAGATGCATGACATCAACATCAAAAACAATCACCACTGCTTTGTCTTGTTTTAAAGATACAAATCCATGCAAATGGTAATACTAAATATAATTTGAATAACTTCACTCAACTTCACTTGCTCCATTGAAATGTTCTCACAACCAATGAACTCACTTTCAAGGATTCTTCATCTCATGTTCTTGATGTTTATTTATCATTATTATTTCTTTCTTTTCATATATGCACAGTTTGATGTCTTCTGCAGTCTGGTTGAATGCCCAATTCCAAACTGAGACATAACATTACTTGAGAAAACCATTCAGTTAATGTAGGCAATTAACGTAGTGAGTCTTCTTGAATCAGTACAGATGTCTTGAAAATACACTCACAACACTGTTGGGAAGGGAGTTCAAGGATCTCGATTCAGGAATTATGAAGGAACAGTGATAAATTTCCGCACTATCCTGATTTGGAAATATGAGGAAAACCCATAGATGGCAGTGTTCCTGCATGTCTAAGGCCCTTGTTAGTTTTGATGGCAAAGTTTGCATATGGGGAAGGAGTTGTCAGGGTAGCCTAGGTGAATATTTTACCCACAATTCATGCTGCAGCCCCTCCAAGAGGACCACAACCTTGACGAGGTTTGAAGGCTTGTGTGCCTCAATGTTGGCTGGAGTCAGGGCTTTATGCTTTGGTTCTTGGCAGGGTCATCCATGCCAAACAGGTCAAAGAGTAGAGGTCAGACTAAAAGTGGTCCATCGGTCCTCCAGGTTTGGAGGTTCAGCTCAGGGCTAATAAACTTGACTGGCAAAACAAAATTGTTATGGAACAATTTTAAAGGATAAAGTCAGAATAATGGAGCATGTGAAAGGCCCTGCCCCGATGAAAGCTACAATTATTACTAAGCAATACAGTGTTTAATTATTGGAATACATACATTTCTTAAGTGTTTTATATGCATAGAAAGGTAAAATGTATACTATATACTAAGACAAATGTTTGACTAACTGATGCTAAATAATACCGGGTGCACTCGTTCCGACTTACGTACAAATCTGACAAAGATGGACTCAGGAACCAAACTTGTTCATAGCCCAGGGACTGCCTGTACATCAGATGAACGACGAAATGAAGTGGATATTCAGCAAGCTAGGCAGCAAGGCCATTCACACGCTGGACTTCTGGGACAGCTGGGTGTTCATCGGGGCCAATGGCATCAATAACAAGAGTCCCTTCGAGCAGGTCCATGAACTGCCACTGTCAGCTCCAACCCGCCCGGCCTCTCCTATTTCACCCCCCAGAACAGGCACAAGGGGCCCAGAGTCCTCCCCTGCCCTTCAGCGGCATCTCTACTGTTTCTGCCCTGGGTAGACAGTAGCAGGGAGGGTATTGAATGTTCTGAGATGGTAGTCACACTGGGCAAGTCCATATACGAGCTGTGCAAGTTGTGTTCAGGATTGGCCCATTCCAGTGTGGAGGAGCATACAGTGAAACGGGGCCATCTGCGTCTGTGTTGCCAACACAGCCCGAGGTTTGCGCTGGGGCGGTGTGGGGGGCAGCTGGCAAATTGCACCAGGCTTCCACCGCCAACATAGCACGTCTACCACTCCCCAACTCTAACTTTTTGGACTGTGGGAGGAAACCAGCGCACCCGGAGGAAATCCACGCAGTTGTGGGGAGAATGTACAAATTCCTTACAGACTGCGGTGGAAATTGTAATAGCATAATCGCTATAATTAATTAACCAATATGATTGATTAGCAGATATGACTAATAATTTAATATGATTAACTAACAACTACAATTAATGAATATAAAACCATGCACACAAAATGCTGGAGGAACTCTGCAGGTCAGGCAGCATCTATGGAGGAGCGGTGGTGCATAAGATGATGAGAGGCATTGATCGTCTGGATAGTCAGAGGTTTTTTCCCAGGGCTGAAATGGCTAACATGAAGGGGCATAGTTTTAAGGTGCTTGGAAGTAGGTACAGAGGGGATGTCAGGGGCAAGTTTCCCCCCCCCCCAACACACAGAGTGGTGGGTGTGTGGAATGCACTGCCAGCAGTGGTGGTGGAGACAGAAACAACAGGATCTTTTAAGAGGCTCTTCAGAGACCCTGTTGTATCCGCCTCCACCACTCTTAGATAGGTACATTGAGCTTAGAAAAATAGAGGGCTATGTGGTAGGGAAATTCTAGGCAGTTTCTAGAGTAGGTTACGTGGTCGGCACAACATTGTGGGCCAAAGGGCCTGTAATGTGCTGTAGATTTCTATGTTACTATGAAATGAATAAACAGTTGACATTTCGGGCCAAAACATTTCTTTGGAAGTGGAAAGAAAGAGGGAAGACACCAGAATACAAAGGTGGAAAGAGAGAAAGGAAGATAGCTAGAAGGTGATAGGTGAAACCAGATGGGTGGGAAAGGTAAAGGGCTGGAGAGGAAGGAATCTGATAGGAGAGGAGATTGGACCATGGTAGAAAGGGAAGGAAGGGGCAGGTGAGAAGCGAGGCTAGAGTAGGGAATAGAATAAGAGGAGAGGGGAGAGGCAATTTTTTTTTAAAACAGGAAGGAGAAATCAATATTTATCCCATCAGGTTGGAGGCCACCCAGATGGAATACAAGGTGTTGCTCATCCACCCTGACGATGATCTCATCTTGGCACAAAAGGAGGCCATGGACCAACATGTCGGAATGGCAATTAAAATGTTTGGCCACTGGATAGTCCTGCTTTAGGCGGGTGGAGCAGAGGTGCTCGACAAAGCGGTTCCCCAGTTTACCACGGGTCGCATTGTGACATGATAGACAACCTCAGCAGATTCACAGGTGAAGTGTTATTTCAACTGGAAGGACTATTTGTGGCCCTGAATGGAGGTGAGGGAGGAGGTGAATGGGCGTTTTCAGGGAAAAGTACCAAGAGGGACAAGTGGACAAGTGAATCATAGAGGGAGCGATCCCTGCAGAAAGTGGAGTGAGGGGAAGAGGTAAAGATATGTTTAGAGGCAGGATCACTTTAATGAATGAATATTCTTAATTAATGCTAATCAGCACAATGATGGTTTAACAATAATTAATGCTAACTGGGAAATAGCAATTAATATCTCAATTAATGCTGTGATTAATATCATTACAATTAATTAATATCTTTGGAAAGTGGAAGGAAACCAGAGCAGCCTGTGGAAACCTACGCGGTCTTGGGGAGAACGCACACTCCTTGCAGAGAGTGGTAGGAATTGAACCCAGATCACTGTGGTTGTAACAATTTTACACTAACCCTAGGCCTTGAGAGTGTTTTGTCATGGTGACCAAAGTGATTGATGAGGGCAGGGTAGTGGACATTGCCTATGAAAACTTCACAATGATATTCAACAAGATCCAGGTTGAGCCTGCAGTACGTATTCAGAATTGGCTTGTGCATCGACAAGAGTGTCATGGTGGAAAGGATGTATTCTGGCCGGAGTGGTGTTCCACAAGGATCTGTACTGGGATCTCTACTGTCTGTGAAAGTATGTACACTCACTGGTTGTTTTACTAATAAAGTACCTAAAAAGAAGTGTCCACTGAGGTGTATGTTTGTGATCTTCCACTGCTGTAGCCCATCCACTTGAAGGCTCAACATGTTGTGTGCTCAGAGATGCTCTTCTGCACATCACTGTTGTAACACGTAGTTAGTTGAGTTACTGTCACCTTGGTTGGAGGCAATATCAGATGTACGGCAACTCTGGTGGGGACTGCAAGACATTACTTCCTACAATGCTTCACTACCAGATGAACTCAATGCCTACTATGCACGCTTTGAAAGGGAGAACACAACTACAGCTGTAAAGATCCCTGCTGCACCTGATGACCCTGTGATCTTTGTCTCAGAGGCCAATGTTAGACTGTCTTCAAAGAGAGTGAACCCTCGCAAGGTGGAAGGTCCCGATGGAGTATCTGGTAAGGCTCTGAAAACCTGTGCCAACCAACTCACAAGAGAGTATTCAAAGACATTTTCAACCTCTCACTGTTACAGGCAGAAGTTCCCACTTTCTTCAAAAAGGCAACAATTATACCAGTGCCAAAGAAGAATAATGGGAGCTGCCTTAACGACTATCATCCAGTAGCACCACATCGAAAGTGATGAAATACTTTGAGAGGTTGATTATGACTAGGCTGAACTCCTGCCTCAGCAAGGACCTGGACCCATTGTAATTTGCTTATCATCACAATAAGTCAATGGCAGACGCAATCTCCATGGCTCTTCAACTCGGCTTTAGAACACCCAGATGACACAAACACCTACATCAGGATGCTGTACATCAACTATAGCTCAGCATTTAATACCTTCATTCCCACAATCCTGATTGAGAAGTTGCCCAGAACTTGGGCCTCTGTACTTCCCTCTGTAATTGGATCTTAACTTCCTAACCGGAAGATCACAATCTGTGTGGACTGGTGATGACATATCTTCCTTGCTGACGATCAACACTGGCACACCTCAGGGGTGTGTGCTTAGCCCACTGCTCTACTCTCTGTATACACATGACTGTGAGGCTAGGCATAGCTCAAATACCATCCACAAATTTGCTGACAAATTGTTGGTAGAATCTCAGGTGGTGACAAGATGACATACAGGAGTGAGATATGCCAACTAATGAATTGGTGCCGCAGCAACAACCTGGTGCTCAATGTCAGTAAGACGAAAGAGCTGATTGTGGACTTTAGGAAGGGTAAGACGAAGGAACACATACCAATCCTCATAGAGGGATCAGAAGTGGAGAGAGTGAGCAGTTCCAAGTTCCTGGGTGTCAAGATCTGTGAGGATCTAACCTGGTCCCAACATATTGATGTAGTCAGAAAGAAGGCAAGACAGCAGCTATGCTTTATTAGGAGTTTAAGTACCCAGGACATCTTTAGGGAGCAGTGTCCACTATTAAAGACCTCCAGCACTCAGGGCATGTCCATTTCTCATTGTTACCATCAGGTAGGAGATACAGAAGCCTGAAGGCTCACACTCAGTGATTCAGGAACACCTTCTTCCCCTTTGCAATCCAATTCCTAAATGGACTTTGAAGCTTTGGACACGACCTCACTTTTTTAATATACAGTATTTCCATTTTGCACATTTTTTAATAATCTATTCAATATACATAATTGACTTACTTGTTTATTTGTTGTTTTATTTTATTTATTATTTTTTCTCTATCTCTGCTAGATTATGTATTGCATTGAACTGCTGCTGCTGCTAAGTTAACAAATTTCACGTTACATGCTGGTGATAATAAACATGATTCTGATCCTGACCCAATTTGGCCACTCTCCTCTAACCTCTCTCATTAACAAGGCATTTTCATCCACTGAACTGCAGCTCACTGGATTTTATATATATAAATAAATGCACCACTCTCTGTAAACTCCAGAGATGGTTGTCTGTGAAAATCCCAGGAGGTCAGCAGTTTCTGAGCACCAACATCGTTCCATGGTCAAAGTCACTTAGATCACAATTCTTCCCCATTCTGAGGTTTGATCGGAACCTTGGAACCTCTTGACCACATCAGTATGCTTATATGTATCAAGTTTTTGCCATGTGATTGGCTGATCAGACATTTCCATCACCTAATAAAGTGGCCACTGAGTGTAGTTTGGCATATACGTGGTGGGCCGAAGGAGCCGTCAATGTTTCATGGGCCAAGTGGCCTTTCCCAACCCCTTCCACGGCTTGTGTAATGCTAGTACTGTATAGCTCAGGGTGTCAGAGTTCAGTCCCGGCATACTCTGTTGGAAGTTTGTATGTCCTCCCCATGGACTGCATGTGTTGCTGGTAAAAATGAGGAAAGCACAGGCAGGGCATGTGTATTCTAAAAATGAAGAAATACGCAGATGGCATAATAGTACAACCATGGCTGACAAAAGAAGTCAAAGCTAATTTAAAAGCAAAAGAAGGGCATACAACAAAGCAAAAGTTAGTGGGAAGAGAGGTCTGGAAAGTTTTAAAAAACCTACAGAGAGCACTAAAAGAATCATTTGAAGGGAAAAGATGAAATATGAAAGCAAGCTAGCAAATAATATCAAAGTAGATAGTAAAAGCTTTTTTAAGTATGTAAAAAAAAATAAAAGATGAGAGTGGATATAATGCTAGAAAATGAGGCAGGAGAAATAATAACGTGGGACAAGGAGATGGCAGATGAACTAAATGAGTATTTTGCATCAGTCTTCACAGTGGAATACACTAGCAGTGTGCCCTATGTTGTAGTGTGTGAAGGAAGAGAAGTGGGTACAGTTGCTATTACAAGGGAGAAGGTACTCAAAAAGCTGAAAGACCTAAAAGTACACAAGCCACCCGGACCAGATGAACAACACCCTAGGGTTTTGAAAGAGGTAGTGGTAGTGATTGTGGAGGCTTTAGTAATGATCTTTCAAAAAAAATCATTGGACTCTGGCATGGTGCCAGAGGACTGGAAAATTGCAAATGTCACTCCATTCTTTAAGAAAGGAGAAAGGCAGCAGAAGGGAAATTATAGACTAGTTAGCCTGACCTCATTGTTAAGGACGAGGTGATGGAGTACTTGGTGACACAGAACAAAATAGGACAAAGTCAGCATGGTTTCCTTCAGGGAAAATGCTGCCTGACAAACCTGTTGGAATTATTTGAGGCGAATACAAGTTGGATAGCTAAAGGGGATGCAGTGGATGTTGTACATTTGGACTTTCAGGCGGCCTTTGACAAGGTGCCACACATGAGGCTGCTTACCAAGTAAAGAGCCTGTGGTATTACAGGAAAGTTACTAACATGGTTAGAGCATTGGCTGATTGGAAGAAGACAGCAAGTGGGAATAAAAGGATCTTTGTTTGCTTGGCTGCCAGTGACTAGTTATAAAGAAAGCAAGACAATGGCTATACTTCGTTAGGAATTTGAAGAGATTTGGTATGTTAACAAATACACTCAAAAACCTCTATAGATATACCATGGAGAGGATTCTGACAGGCTGCATCATTGTTTGGTATGGTGGTGGGGGGGGGGGGCTACTGCACAGGACCGAAAGAAGCTGCAGAGGGTTGTAAATTTAGTCAGCTCCATCTTGGGTACTAGCCTACAAAGTACACAGGAGATCTTCAAGGAGCGGTGTCTCAGAAAGGCCGTGTCTATTATTAAGAACCTCCAGCACCCAGGACATGTCCTTTTCTCACTGTTGCTATCAGGGAGGAGGTACAGAAGCTTGAAGACACACACTCAGCAATTCAGGAACAGCTTCTTCCCCTCTGCCATCTGATTCCTAAGTGGACATGAACCCTTGGACACTACCTCACTTTTTAAAATACATAGTATTTTAGTACTTCTGTTTTTTGCACGATTTTTAATCTATTCAATATACATATACTGTAATTAATTTGCTTATTTATTTTTTATTATTATTTTATTTTATGTTTTGTTCTTCTATATTATGTATTGCATTGAACGGCTGCTGCTAAGTTAACAAATTTCGTGTCACATGCCAGTGATAATAAGCCTGATTCTGATTCCGACTTCTTTTTAGGTTGTATGTCAATGATTTAGATGATGGAATAGATGGCTTTATTGCCAAGTTTGCAGATGATATGAAGATTGGTGGTGGCACAGGTAGTGTTGAGGAAACAGGTAGGATGCAAGGAGGACTTAGACAGATTAGGAGAATGGGCAAAAAAGTGGCAAATGAAGTATAACATTGGAAAATGTATAGTCATGCACTTTGGTAGTAGAAATAAATGTGCTGACTATTGTCTAAACGGAGAAAATCCAAGTATCTGAGATGCAAAGGGACTCCGGGATCCTTGTGCAGAACACTCTAAAGGTTAACTTGCAGGTTGAGTCAGTGGTGAGGAAGGCAAATGCCATGTTAACATTCATTTCAAGGGGTCTAGAATACAAGAGCAAGGATGTGATGCTGGGGCTTTATAAGGCACTGGTGAGGCCTCACCACGAGTATTGTGCACAGTTTTGGGCATCTCATCTTAGAAAAGATGTGCTGGCATTGGAGAAGGTCCAGAGGAGGTTCACAAGGATGATTCCAGGAATGAAAGGGTTATCATACGAGGAACATTTGATGGCTCTGAGTCTGTACTTGCTGGAATTCAGAAGGATGGGTGGGGGGGGGGATCTGATTGAACCCTTTTGAATGTTGAAAGGACTAGACAGAGTAGATGTGGAAAGGATGTTTCCCATGGTGGGAGAGTCTAGGACAAGAGGACACAGTCTCAGGTTAGAGGGGCGTCCTTTCAAAACAGAGATGGAGAGAATTTTACTTAGCCAAAGGGTGGTGAATTTGTGGGATTTGTTGCCACACACAGCTGTGGAGGACAAGTAGCTGGGTGTATTTAAGGCAGAGATTGATAGGTCCTTGATTGGACATGGTATCAAAGATTACGGGAAACTGGGGTTGAGGAGGAGAAAAAAAAAAGGATCAGCCATGATTGAATGATGGAGCAGAGTCGATGGGTTCAATGGCCTAATTCTGCCCCAATGTCTTATGGTCTTATTCCTGAATCTCCACCCAGGACTTGCATGACTATCAGTGGTGAAAACTGAGAGGAAGCTACTGGCATGATGAAAGAAGCTCTGAACATCATCAGAGATGCAGGACCTTCATTGCTGCCCTAAATACCAGCAGCATAACAGGCAAAAAAAATCATGCTGCAGCCATCCTCTGCTGCTTGTGGAGGGAATGATAAGGTGGTGAGTGTTGTGTATATAATATTTCAGTAATATTATGAATATATTGTTTGATTAACTATTCTTTGGTGTTTACATAATTCATTACAGGTTATACTGTATGTAAAAGTACATGAATGGCTTATGTCATTACCTCACCAAGCCATATATGTGTGCCTCACTAAAGTAAAAATAGAGTATCCACATTTATCCCTGGGCTGCTCATGTTTCTTTTTCAATTAGTTTTTGGAGTTACAAAACATAACAGTGGCAACAAGTAATTTTTAAAATGAACCCGAGACAACTGCCTACCTGTTGAAGCACAGCACATGGTTTCTTCAGAAAAGGAGACGATTGGGTTAAAAAAAAAGGCAGAAGACGGATGATATTCACAGGTTTATAGACAATGAGTACCAAGTGATAATAACAATTAAAAATAGCAGAAATGGCTCTCAACATTGGAAAGACAGACTCGCTCCATTGTACAAAACTGGGAGACATATACTGAACTGACTGAGCAGAATTTTGAAGCAAATGAAATAGCAAAACTAGCACTCGTTTCTCATTGGCTGAGTGTAATTGGTGGAAGAGTACACAGTTTGCTTAGAAGTTTGACTGCTCCAACCAAACCAGCTGAAATGAGCTTTGCTGATATTGTGAAAGAAATGCAGCAGCATTTAGAACCAAAACTATTGTTGATTGCAAAATGCTTCAGGTTTCACAAGCAGAATCAAAAGGAAAGGGAGTCCATTTCAGCTTACATGGCTGAATTGAAGATGTTGTCTAAGCATTGCCAGTTCAGTAATGAACTTAATGATGCATTGAGAGGTCACTTTGTTTGTGGAATCTTACAAGAAAGCATTCAAAATTAGCTCCCAAATGAAGCAGAACTCACATTTAAAAGAGCAGTTGAAATTGTTGTATCAATGGAAACTGTAGCCAGAACACAATTGAGTTACAATCAGGAATGAAAGTGAGCATGAACAAAATTACATTATCTAAACAGAAACCTGCCTAGCCAAACAAATTGTGCTTCCATTGTGGCAGGGGCTCACAAATACCAGACCAATGCAGGTTTAAAGGAGAAACTTACAGAAAATGCATCAAAGTAGGACACACACAAAGAGCATGTCGGGTAGACAAAAATAAATGGACTGCACAGGGAAGCAAAAAAGATAAAAAGTCAAGCTGCAGTTTCAAAAAGAGCACTAACTGCATGCTGTTGATGAAAATTCTGATAGCGATGAGAGTGACACAGGACTGGGTAGCCTTGAGATTTAAAATGTGAAAACTGACATGAGATAAGCAATATGGCTTACACCAGAAGTGAACAGTAAATTAATTAAAATGAATTAGCTGTTTGTCATTCCACAAAACGAGATTGAATGACATTTCAAAGATACTGAATTGAATGCTGTAGATATCCAACTAAGGAGAAAAGATCATTCCTGCTGAATGACATTTATAACAGTGAAATACAACAACCAACAAGCCACATTAGGCTTGTATGTAGTTAAAGCAGGAGGGCCAGCATTGTGGGGCTGCGATTGGCTGAGACAACTACAACTTGATTAGAGATCCGTCCGCCATTTGCATGCCACATCACCTGCAAGTGTCAACTGAAAGTGAATTAAGAAAGGTACTGGATGATGCCACAGCAGTGTTCAAGGATGGCACTGAAAAACTCAAATACTCAAGTTTTGCAAAGCCTGTCCGGTTACTTAGACCATCTGTGATAAAGTAGCCAGTGAGCTAGATCACATGGAGGCTGAAGGAATTTTTTCCAAAATTCAGTGGTCCCAGCAGCCAAGAAGAATGGGTCTGTCAAGATCTGGTGATTTTAAGGTCACCATCAACCCAGCACTGAAAGTCAATCAATACCCTCTCGCCAGGATAGAGGATATCTTTGCAAACCTTTCAGCAGGGAAACACTTCAGCAAGGTGGACTTAGCTGAGGCCTACCTACTGATGGAGATGGAAGAAGAGTCCAAAGTGTTTCTCACCATAAGCACTATCATTATAATAGATATATTTTTGCAGTAGCATCTGCACCTGCATTCTGGCAGAAAGCTATGGACCAGATGCTGCAAGGGTGCACAGGCATGCAGTGTTACCTGGATGACATCATTGTTGCCAGTGAGGATGATAGGAAACATCTCCAAAATCTCAAGATAACGTTAAAAAGATGAGAAGACTATGGCCTAAGAGCACAACACAACAAGTGTGAATCCTTTAAACCAAACATCACTTACAGTGATCACACCATCGACACACAAGATTTCTCTCTGTGCTGAGAAAATTCAATCAGTGGTGGATGCTCCAAGGCCAAAGGATATGTCACAGTTGCAGACATCATATTCTGTAACCATTGCAGAGAAAAATTACGCACAGATTGACAGAGAGGCCTTAAGTTTGGGGTGTTTCAACCAGTACTTGTGTGGGAGAAAGTTTTCTTGAATTACTGACCATCAATCACTCGTGTTCATTTCAATTCACAGAAGGATGTACCACTAACAGCAGCAGCACAAATCCAGAGATGGGTTCTGATTCTTGGAGAGCACTATTACAAGATCATATTCAAGAGGACAACTAACAATTGAAATGCTGATCGATTGTCCCATTTACTCTTGAAAAAAGAAATACCTGAAAAAGATATAAAAAAGGACATTCCTCTTGACGTATTCTCCGTAATGCAAATCAAATGTCTCCCTATCGTGGCAGCGATGATCCAAATGGAAACCAGAAAAGTCTCCACACTGTCTCATGTCTACAAAAGCCATCCCAGAAATTCCAGTTCCCCCATTTTTACCAGCGCCGGGATGAACTTGCCCTTGACGAGGGTTGCCTTATGTGGGGATTGAGAGTTGTTGTACCATCCAAGCTGAGACCTGAAGTGTTGGGGGAGCTATTTGTGGTCATCTAGGCGTGGTTAAAATGAAAACTTTGGCTTGAAGCTTTGTCTGATGGCCTAGGATAGATCAACAGATTAAGCAGCTCGCCATGCACTGTTTGGGATACCAACATGTCCAGAAGATGCCAAGAGCAGTGCCTTTCCATCTCTGAGAATTATCTGCATTGCCCTGGCAGGGGATTCATGTGAATTTTGCCAGACCGTTCATGGGCACGAATTTCTTGGTAGTAATGGAAGCAGCTACGAAGTGGCCAGAAGTGTTCCCAATAGCCTCCACTACAGACTCACACACTGCTGATGAGCTGAGAAGCCTCTCCTCAAGGACTGGTGTTCCAGAACACTGGGTCAGTGACAATGGACCACAGTTTACTATGGAACAGTTTCACTCATTCCTGACAATGAAAGGAATAAAACATATTACATCTGTACCATACCACCCAGCTGGAAATGGCTTGGTGGAAAGGTTTATTTGGAGTTTAAAGAACACACTGCAAGCAACGTCAGCAGAACACACTACACTGAACCTGAACCCTGAAGCTCACTAATTTCCTGCTTGCATATCGCAATGCAGCTAGCTCACTCCACAACCAACAACTCACCAGCTGTGCTGTTCCTGGGTTGTCCCTTGCGTTCACACTTGAATTTCCTCAAACCCATGTGACCATTAAGAACTGAATTAGGCCATTTGGTCCATCGAATCTGCTCTGCCATTTCAACATGGCTGATCCAATTTTCCCCTCAGCCCCAATCTCCTGCCTTCTCCCCATATCCTCTTGAGGAGGATTTAAACTAATTTGGCAGGAGCTGGGAGCTGGAGTGTAGGGACTCAGGATAGGAAGGATGGTAAAAAAGCATGCAGTCAGACTGTCACAAAGGGCAGGCAGATGATAGGACATAATTGCAGCCAGCAGGGTGAGTATCAGTGCATTAGGGATGTAGAATCAAGAAGGGTTGCAAATGTTTTGGTCCTTGACATTTGTTATTTTATAAAGCAGTATGCTTCACATTATGTATTATTTCCACACTAAGAAGAAATCCCGTTGTATAATTGTATATTTATATAAATCATATATTTGCTAAGACTTATGCTATGTGACTATGGAGTACTGTGTGAAAGTCTGAGGCACATGTTAAAAAATCTGTAAAGTGAAGGTGCTTTCAAAAATAATGAAATGAAAAGTTTCTGAATATCAAAACATTGCCAAAAAGAGCAGTAATCAGCAAAGAAATGAAATCAAATCAATATTTGTTGTGACCACCCTTTGTCTTTAAAACTCTTAGATACACATCTGTACCATATCACCCAGCTAGAAATGGCTCGGCAGAAAGGTTTGTTCAGAGTCTAAAGAACACACTTCGAACAATGTCAGCAGAACACACACTGACACAAACAAAAACTCCCCAAGTACCTACTTGCATATCACATTGCAGCATGCTCTGCAACCAACAACTCACCATCTATGCAGTTCCAGGATACTCCCTTGTCCTCACGCTTGGATCTCCTCAAACCCAATCTCAGAAGGAGTATACAGGACAAACAGCTGAGACAAATTGAGGTTCAATGTTTTACTCCTGGATAAGCAGTCTTGGCAAGGGACTACAGAGCTGATCAGAAGTGGGTACTTGGAAAGATTAAGGACAGAACTGGACCACTCTTCTACACAGTGAAGGTTATGTCTGGTGTCATCTGGGGACAACACATCAATCAGCTGAGGAGAGCAGAGAAGAAAGGTCTGTAATGCTTTCAGAACCACTTCCTGCAGTCCCAGAGTCAGCTCCTACAACCAGCATGGAGGAGACCCAAAACGCAAGACTGTTTCACAGTCATGTCTCACCTGCCAAGCAAAGCGACTCCCCAATCAGGAAGGACATTATCCCACAAGAGTAAGAAATCCTCCACAGAAATTAAGTATTTAGGCCTTAATAGGACAATTTAAAATTTACTATGTTGTGGATGTTTATGTGCGTGTATTATTGTATTGTATAGCATATTGTGGGTGTATGTACGAAACCCCCTTTTTACCACGTGTCTCTAGAGATGCGGCTTGTTAGCCCCTTGCTAACAGCCACCGGACTCTGCGCTGAGAAAATCACCTTTCTGCAACTCTGTTTGTCCAAGGTAGATATGAATTGCTGTCAAATCTGTGAGGCTGGGATGTCTCGCCCACCCGAACCCTGATTTGCGTGAATACTGAGTAGCTTACTGCTCTCATGCAATCAACCCGCAGCAAAAAATAACAGACTGCACACTGTGAACAGCTATAAAGAATGTGTATTCATGAGTGTTAATTTAACCAGTCATTAAAGAAAAATAAACAAAAGGGCCCATCATAATTAAACAGTCAAATGTGCACGTAAATTGGAGCTCATCTTGAAGTTGTCCTTAAATCACGCACAGGACCCTTGGTGTACTTAAGAGCACACACCTCCTTCCAAATATCACTTGAAGTCCATTTCGAACAAACAGGCTCTCCCAAAGGAGTATTGGTCCTTCCTCCTTAAGCCATTCATCTGCACAATGCTCCTTGTGCAATGGGGATGGCATCTTCAGCCACCTTCCCTCGTCTTCTCCCACTAAAAAGACCTCGACCCACACCAGTGTCTGTCACCAAAACCTCTCCACCCAGCGTTCTCTGAAACCTTCTCCCAATTCCATCATCCTGGTTGGCTGACACAACATTCCCCTTATCTTAACTCAAACCCAAACAGGCTGAAAGCAGAACAGAATGCTAAAATGAAATACATACAGCAAGGCAGTAAAAATTTCAACCAGGGAGTTACATATATATGATTAAGCACTCTTTGCTGTTTACATAACTCATTATGGGTAATATGTAAAAGTGCATGAATAACATCATGTCATACGTGTGCTCCTCACTAAAGTAAAGACGGAGTACACATGTTTATCCCCAGATTCCTCATGTTTTTATTTCTTATTTAGTTTTACATAACAGTGAAGAGGTACCAATCAAACAGACTGCTTCGTCTGGAGAGCGTGATAGAGTCATGGAGTACTACAGCACAGAAACAGGCACTTCAGTCCATCTAGTCCATACTGAATCAATAACCTGCTTAGTCCCATTGACCTGCACCCGAACCATAGACCTCCAGACCCCTCCCATCCATGTATCTATCCAAACTTCTCTTAAATGTTGAAAGCAAATCTGCATCCAACCCTTCTTGTACTGGCAGCTCGTTCCAAACTCTCACCACATTCTGAGTGAAGAAGTTTCCCCTCATGTTACCCTTAAATATTTCACCTTTCACCCTTAACCCATGACCTCTAAAAGTAGACTCTCCCAACCTCATTAGAAAAAGCCTGCTTGCATTTATCCTATCTATACCCCTCAAAATGTTGTATTCCTCTATCAAATCTTCACTCAAGCTACATTCTGGGAAATAAAGTCCTAACCTATTCAACTTTTCCCTGTAACTCAGGTCCTCCAGTCCTGGCATTACCCTTGTAAATTTCATCTGTACTCTTTCAATCTTAATATCCTTCCTGTAGGTAGGTGACCAAAACTGCACACAATACTCCAAATTAGGCCTCACCAATGCTTTATTCAATTTCAATATAACATCCCAAATCCTGTACTCAATACATTGATTTATGAAGGCCAATGTGCCAAAAGATTTCTTTACAACCCTATCTTCCTGTGACGCCATTTTCAAGGAATTATGGATCTGTATTCCCAGATCACTCTGATCCACTGCACTCCTCAGTGCCCTATCACTCACTGTGTAAGACCTGCCCTTGTTGATCCTCCCAAAGGCTTTGGGGACATCAGAAGGTGAGCCTCTTGCCACAGGATACTCAGTCACTAACCTGCTGGGTCAGTTATTAAAATCTCATTGAAAGTAGTAATTGCTTGGTACTTTGTACCATGAATGTTACTTGCCATTTATCAGCCCAGGCCTGAAAAAATTACCTTGCCCTGCTTGGCAAGCATGAACTGCTTAATTTGGGGAAGAGTTTATGCTGTGCTTAATATTAAAATGCAACATAGTAGTCATCAACCATTCTACAAGGAAGGAAAATACTTAAATTCTATTGGTGCTTTTTAATTATTTTCCAGTTAGACCTGTCAGGAAGCGCAGATGCCAGAAGAAAATCTCATCATACTCAACTGTAATCCCAAATATGTTTAATTAACACTTTATGATCAGTTCACTTACAGAGAAGAAAAGCGACCATGATGAGACATTAGAGAGCATTCTGGTAAGGAATATAAGAAAAGGCAAGAACGAAAGAGAAACAGACTCCAGAAGGTACCACAATCAACAGAAGCCGTTCATGATGTCTTACCAGCAGAGGACGATCTGTGAGGCCGGTCATAGTTACGTGAGGGCTATAGGAGAATTTTAGAGGACTGATTGGCTGCATTGTTTTACTTGCCGCTTCTTCTCTCTTCAAACTGGATAGCCACAAAAAGTAAGTCAATCTTTTGAATGTTGCAATGACAACTACAAATCCTACACCATTATAAAAATTACAGTAAGAGCTCACATCAGTGTGTCCAACTTAAGTTACACTTTTAAAAGCTTTTTAGTCATTCATCTCATGGTTATTTGTGGGATTTGAAAATGGCTGTCACATTTGAGAAAAATATTGTGCATTATGGTGTTTTAAACCGACATAAATATTAGACATGCAGAAAGCCAGTCAAGTAGTGGATACTACATAAAGCAATTATGGAACACACACAAAACACATGAGAATTCAGCAAGTCAGGTAGTACAGTATCAAGGGGGGAATAAACAGTCAACATTTCAGGCCTAGACCCTTCATCAGAATCCTTCATTATGTTGTAATTAATTTCACATATATTAAAAAATATTTGGGCATATTTAATCCACTATAGCCAGCAAATAAACAAATAAATGCTCCTTTGTGCAATACGAAAGAAAATTGCTTTACATAGTATCCACCTTGAGCCCTAATAACCCAGAAACATCAAAATGTCTTCAGAGGTACAACTAGTCCAGACAAAAGTTTGTCAATATAGAGAGTTCCCTCAAAACAAAGGCACATGAAATGCTGATTACTTAAGTGGTAAAGATAATAGATAATTAAACTCTTCTTCATTATTACTCTTCTTAAACAACCTAGCCACTGAAGGCACACAAGGTGGATGGGAGTTTAAAGTTTCATCAGAAAAATGTTGATTCTGATAACATAATGCTAGATTCAGTGTCAATGATATAGCCAAATCTTGGAGCTACTCAATTACGTTAGTTTGTAGTGAAAGAATATTCTTTTATGGAGCACTTACTAGAATTGCAGGATGTCAAGACCAGTTAAGTTCAGTCACAGTTGTGATGCAAATAGCCACGACTGCTTACTTATACACAGTAATACCAATTAACAAGTAAATGTTTAATAATTCACAAAAAGGGCTGCCCCTCTAAAAAAGCATCACTTCCTCAATCCTGAAGATCAGTCTGTGAAAATTCAGGGACCTAAGTGCATGATTGAGGAAAAGATACAAGCCTATAATGAAATACACTGAATATGGATTTTTATTGTTTAATTTTTGATTAGGTTTTCCATTTCAGCATTTGCAGTTTCTTTCCTTTATCAAATAATCCCGATTACCAAGTGAAGATCTTTCAACCAAATTACACATCTTTCAGATAGACATTTGTCCCAGTGATCCAAGAATTTCCTGGTTCTCTCCAGAATTCCAGAGCATTCTGAAACCTCAGGAAATGCTTTACAGGGATGTGCATGTAAACAACTCATTATTTCCATGATAAGAAACATGATTATGATCCAGTATCACTTTAACAATCACAGATCATTAATTAAACCAGATCTTTACTCTCCTTACCTGACATTGTACAATGGAGGAACCACCTCCCAATGACCCCGTCGTAGATCAATAATAGGTCTGTTGGGAATTGCATCAGATGTAACCAACAATCTAGAAGAGTAATGTGTACAAAGGAGAAAATAATCAACATATAAAATAAAATAATAATATGGTCCTCTGACTGAATGGGAAACATGATGAAAACCTTATGAACTATTCAGTGTAAATAGATAATTGGCTGAGCTCCTGTTCCCATTTTCTTTAAATGATGTGGTAATGAATAGAAAATCAGTTTTAAAAGAGTATACTTTCTACTGGACAACCCCACCCCCCACACAACCATTATAACTTTAATATGGTCTCCGGATCAAAACACGAAGTGAGAAAAAAAATTTTCCCACAAGGAGGAACAAAAATTTGGTCTCTTGAACTCTCTCAATCAAAAAGCTATGGACATAGAAGGTGACTTGGAAGTTTCAGAACACAGTATGTGGACTTTGTGATTAAGGTTGGATTAAAGGACATTTAGCAAATATTCGTGAATGGAACTGAGGTACACATTAATAATTATTTAATTCAGTGGGGGTAAAGGGTCAAGGAACCCTTTCTGACCTTCTGTTCCACAAAAAAATTAAATAAACATACCTGGGCAGGTTGGATGGGGAGTGCACCTTCTGTCCGTCATGCTGACTCGTTGAAAAGGCATGTTGATGAACATCACTAGCCACAGGATTCTCCCATCCTGGCTGGGGAACAAGGTTAAGTTGCATTCTGATGCGATTAAAACTGCAATGGAATAGGTCGATCAGGGGCTTTCAGAGTAAAAGAATGGTTACAGCATAGAAGGCAGCCACTTGCCCTTTTCATATTGTAACAGCTTTGTACAAGAGCAATCCAGCTACTACACCCTCCAACCTTCTGCCCAAAGCCTAAGAATTCTTTTATTGGATATTTATTTAACTGCAGTTGAATTAGACTCTTTACTACATTTCACATTTTAACCATTTGCTGCATAAATAAATGTTTCCTCATTACTCAGTTTCTTTTGCTAATCACCTCATTCTATGTCCCCTGGAACTTCAACCCTCTGTCAATGTGAATTGTTTCTTCAAATATCAAATTTCAATGAAAATTAATTATCAAAGTATATGTACTGTACTTGTTCTAATTCTGATTATTCTGGCATCTTACCCTTCCTTTCCAGTCCTGAAGGTTCTCAGTCCAAAATGTCAACTGTTTATTCATTTCCGTAGATACTGCCCAACCTGCTGAGCTGTTGGTCTGAATTTCCAACATCTGCAGAGTCTCTTGTGCTTACATGTACTATATGTCACTATACATTACCCCGAGATTAATTTTCTTACGGGCATTCAGAGTAGATACAAAGCATCTATAGATTTGCTGATGATACAACCATTGTTGATAGAATCTCAGACAAGAGAGTGTACAGGAGCAAGATATGCCAACTAGTGGAGAGGTGTCACAGCAACAACCTTGCTCTCAACATCAGTAAGACGAAAGATCTGATTGTGGACTTAGGGAGGACAAGACAAAGGCACACACACACACACACACACACACACACACACACACACACAGAGGGATCAGAAGTGGAGAAAGTGAACAGTTTCAAGTTCCTGGGTGTCAAGATCTCTGAGGACCTACCCTGGTCCCAACATATCAATGCACTTATAAAGAAGGCAAGACAGCAACTATACTTTAGGAGTTTGAGTGTATTTATTGACATACATCTTTTCAAAAACTTCTATAGATGTACTGTGGAGAGCATTCTAACAGGCTGCATCACTGTCTGGTATAGGGGGGTGTTACTGCAAAGGATCGAACGAAGCTGCAGAGGGTTGTAAATTCAGTCAGCTCCATCTTGAGTACTAGCCTTCGAAGTACCCAGGACATCTTCAAGGAGCGATGTCTCAGAAAGGCAGTGTCCATTATTAAGAACCTCCAGCACCTAGGACATGCCCTTTTCTCACTATTACATTCAGGTAGGAGGTAAAGAAGCCTGACAGCACACACTCAGCAATTCAGGAACAGCTTCTTCCTCTCTGCCATCCGATTCCTAAATGGACATTGAACCCGAGAACACTACTTCACTTTTTTTATATTATTTCTCTTTTTCTGCACAATTTTTAATCTATTCAATATGCATATACTATAATTGACTTATACTTATTTATTTTTTCACTTTCTCCTATATTATATATATCACATTGAACCGCTAAGTTAACAAATTTCATGACACATACCAGTAATAATAAACCTGATTCTGAAACACAATAGTTGATGAAAAACTACATACAAGACAAACAACCAAAGTGCAAAAAAACAAGTTGTGCAAATACAAAAAGGGAAAACAAAATAATAAATAAATAATAAATATTGAGAACCTGAATTGTAGAGTCCTTGAAAGTCAGTCAGACCCAGAGACTGAAGTCACAGGGTCACAAGGGGGCTGTGGGAGTTCAGGAAGGTACCTCTGTGTTCTGGAACCTGCCCCACCACTTTTTGTACTGCAGATCTCTTTAGTCCTGTGCTTTTAGAATTGTTTTTATGGCTTTTAATCTATTGGTTGGTAGCTTTTTGGAATTCCAAAAAATCTCTCCGAAGGCCTATCCAATTATTTAAATCATACCATATCAACTAAATTTCCACATCAACCCTGTCTACAATTTTATCAGAAACCACTTCAGTTAGACATTTTGCTCTTCCCCTCTGCAGGACTGCTCCCTAAATAAACATTATTTTGAGTCAGCTTATGAGGGAGTGGTGTACTGTTGGAAGTAATCACTTTTCTGAACTAATATCTTTCATGTGTTTAAAAGATCCCATACCACAATTCAAAGAAAAGCAAGGTATTTCTCAAAATCTTGAACAATACTTATCCTACGGCCAGCAATTAACAAATCAGGTTACTAACACAATACTCTTTGCAGGACCTTGCTGTATACAAATTAGCTGCTGTGTGTCCCATAGTACAAAACACTTCAAACTGTCCAATGTACAAAGAGCTATAGTACAAAGTAATAACTCAAAAGTTTAACTGTAAAGCACATTGGGAGATCCTGAGGTTGTGACAAGTGCATACAAAGGGTACAATCATAATTTGAAATATTAGATTATGCATTCTGTAGAAGTTTAGGAAACAAAAGGACACCAGGTCAACAAAATGGGCAGATGTACAACAAATGAACTTCTATGACATACTATGAGACACAAGACCCCAGCATCTAGGCTATGCTTGCTTCTCGCTGCTGACATCAAGAAGGTGGTACAGGAGCCTCAGGACTCACCAGGTTCAGGAACAGTTATTACCCCTCAACCATCAGGCTCTTGAACTGGAGGGGATAACTTCACTCACACCATCAATGAACTATTCCAACTGAGTTGGACTCACTTTCAAGGACTCTTCATGTCATGTTCTCAACATTTGTTGTTTAATCCCCTCTTTTTATATTTGCATAGTTTGTTGGGTTTTTTTTGCACATTGGTTGTTTGTCTGTCCTGTTGGGTGTGGTCTTTCATTGATTCTATTGTGTTTCTTGTATTTACTGTGATTGCCTGCAAGCAAATGAATCTCAGGGTTGTTGGCATATATATGCACTTTGATAATAAGTTTACTTTGAACAAGATGTTTTGGCAGCTATAAGTAGCATAATGTAAATGGTACAAAATAGGAGCTGAACTGAACCCAAAATAAAAACTTCTGTGTATATTTACAAATTTATCAAATAATACTGTCAAAGAATGGCAAAAATAACTTATTAAAGAGCTGTTTTCCCCTTAAGAGCAGAGATGGGAAAAATCAGTTCTTATTCACTTCTCACCAGGTCAAGCAGTATCTATGAATAAAGCGTCGATGTTTAGGGCCAAGTCCACATGAAGGGTCTTGACCAGAAACGTCGACTCTATTCCTCTCCATAGATGCTGCCTGTCCTGCTGAGTTCCTTTCATATGTGACACTTCTCTCATCCTGCGTTAGGGTGAAAAATACAAGAACATCTGCAATACATCTAAAATGCAACGCATTGGTGCTCCACTATCCCAACAAAAAGTCTTAAGCATTTCAGGAAATGCAAAAGAGGATTTTCTATCTGTGTAACGGCGGAGAAGGAGGCGGAATACGTCTTGGAATCTTTACATCACAGCTTGTAACAAATATACTGCAAGAACAACATTCATTTCGTACCTTTCTTGCAAGTCATCCCAGGTTTCCTCAGTTTTATAAGATGCCATGAGTTAAGATTTCAAACCGGAGATGAAACAAATCGTATGTACTGAAGTTTAGTACAGAGCATATACTGAAACTTTTAAAAAGATCATTGGGCGATGGGCATCACTGCCACCCGAAGTTTTAATAATCTTCCTTTACCCTGGTGGGAACGTCTTGAACCGCTTATTTCCAAAGTCGTGTCCTAGCGATAATTTTCATCTGATGCTATGTACTTTAAAGCATTACAATTTTAAAATACCGACTTAAGCACCTGTAATAGTAACACGTCTCCAGGTGCTTCACAGTAGTGCAATATAACACGCTGGAACTTCACATCTTAAGTCTTCCACAGTCTATCACACTCGAATTCATCCCCTTCCACCACCCAATGCAAATCTGTTGCGTGTGTACGAATCGGCTGCATCGACCATTGCAAGGAGAACACGCTTCAAAGTTTCACTGGCCGGTAAGGTTATCCTGAGTGTTGAAGAGAATTGTTCTGTGATTATAATATATATAAGGCCGGGATTTATCCGTTGGCTTGGTAACCGACGTCTGTTTTAAGGAGTTTAATCCCACCAGCCTGGAACCCCATTGCTTCACACACACAAACTGCGATTTCCGGCTATAACTCGACTCTCGTCTCCAAGTCCAGCCACCGACAAGAGCAGGCCCTGCAGTGTTCCGTTACCTTGGCGACGGCCCCAGTATCGAAGCAACGCCAGGTTCCTGACCAGCACCTTTTCTTTCGTCTTTATGGCTTCTCTTTTGTCCCTCTCTTCTTTGCTGTAGTTTCTTTCTCAACTGGGTTTAAAGTTTTTAATGTTCTTATTTTCTGTTCATTGTGTAATATCTATGCAGAGCTCATCAATTCATGGCAATTAAGACTCCCGCATTCGCTGTCCTTCGGGCGATTTTGGAGTCTCCGGAAATTAAAGATTAATTTCCAATACCCCATTGCAGGTAAAAAAAAGATGTTTGAAGTGATTGGGGATTGGACTTATAATTTCCTCCTTCATTTTCTTTTTTTTTGCTGTTGGAGACTGGTTGGCAATGCTGATTAACTTGATTGAATGATTTTTTTTCAACAGTGTGGTGAAATTAATAAGTGCTGTATATTCAGATTTGGTAACTTTAAACACTGTCCTCTAAAAAATAAGACTATCAAGTATGCAAGATCCTCTGTCTTAATGTGGAATCCCTTTTCCTTTATTTTCTTTGGAACCACCTAACAAAAGTTGGGTCCCTCTCCCCCTATATCTATCTATCTGTTTCTCTCTCTCTCACTCTACAGGAGGATGAGGTGAGGACAGATGTGCACGAAATGGAAGAGATGCAGGTAAGGGCAGCATTGATGGTGGAGGAAGTGAAACAGAATTGAAATGGGAGGCCATGCAGGAGATGGTGGTCCATGGCCTCTTCTATTGCCACAATGAGTCCACACTCAGGTTGGAGGAGGAACACCTTATATTCCACCTGGGTAGCCTCCAACCTGATGGCATGAACATTAATTTCTTGAATTTCTGGTAATTACCCCCCCCCCCTTCACCATTCCCATTCCTGTTTCCCTCTCTCACCTTATCTCCTTACCTGCCCATCACCTCCCTCTGGTGCTCCTTCCCTTTCTTACATTATTTCTACCCTCTCCTATCAGATTTCCCCTTCTCCAGCCCTTTATCTCTTTCACTTATCAGATTCCCAGCTCTTTACTTCTACCCCTCCCCCTCTCCCAGTTTAACTTATCACATACCACCTTGTACTTCCTCCCCTCACCTCACCTTCTTACTCTAACCTCATCTTTTTTTCCAGTCTCGATGAAGGGTCTCAGCCCAAAATGTCAACTGTACTCTTTTCCATAGATGCTGCCTGGCCTGCTGAGATCCTCCAGCATTTTGTGTGTGTTGCTTAGATTTCCAGCATCTGCAGATTTCTCGTCTTTGTTCTACAATTCTTCTAATGTTCTCTGAAAGTTGTTTTGAGCGAGGCATGGTGCACATAAACGGAACTTTCTTGAGAAGAGCAGGTTCTGTCAGTAACCTGACTTTGTGTGTCTTTTTTTTTATCGGGCAAGGCACTTCTACAACCCATACCTCCAAGCTCATCTCATTGATTGGAATACCTAACTCCAAATAGTTTTTGTAGAAGGCATTACCCCAGAGGGTCACTTTTTTTTTAACCTAGACCATGTTGTTTAAATGGTATACCCAGCATTGATGAGAAGAAGTACAATTGTTAATGTGTTATTCGTTTAGGCAGATTGTGTTTGTCTATTATTGTGACTTAGATGAAGATCAGACCACATTTTATGAGTAATTAATGCAGAAAACCAGGTAATTGCAAAGGGTTCACAAACTTTTTCTTGCAACTGTATAAAACACGCATACACACACTGTTGTCTCCCAAGTACCACATCTCTATTTAAATGGTTCCCTCATGCAGAATGAGTTTGGGACAGCATCTGAGAATTCTCCAAGCCCCAACTAAATTCATCCCTACAACAATGTCAGTTTAGATCAGGAGAAGGCCTTTGACAGAATAACACATACGTAAGTATATAATGGAGAAAATTTTCAAAATGAGCTTTGGGGAGGAAATCCATAACTGCTCTGCAGAATCATCAGTAGAAATCTTCCTTTTCAAATCTGGAGTAGACAAGGCCGTCTTATTTATGTGTGGTATATTATGAGCCTTTTGCCAAAACCGTCAGGGCGAACACAACAGAGATGATCCCTGCTAATCCAGGCAGCAACACAAGTCAAAGTCTCCAAAGACAATTTCACCTTCTGCTGTTCAGATCCACTGATTTCACGGACAATTCAGCTTTGTGACTTGTTTGAGTTGGCCTCAGGGTCCGAGACAACTGCAGAACAAAAGATATTATGTTCTTTGGCTGCTGGTCTAACTGATCCTTTGTTCCCTTCACCATCAATCCAATATGTGAAGGTGCAGGGAATTTGGTTCAGACTGGGACATGCAGCAAAAACTGACTACAACAAATACTGTAGTCAGAAAGAGAATAGTCAAAAAATGCTGGAAACATTTTGTTATTATGTCTGTGGAAAGCAAAAAAGTTAATATTTCAGGTTGAAGACCTTCTATCAGATTCACAAGAGAAAAAGTGATTTTTTTTGTTAACAATATTTTAGAAGTGAAGTGATGCCTGAGATAACACTGGTCTTTAGTTTTCATCAATAGTAAAAGTGAGAGTAAACTTGTGTAATAATGTTGTAAGATATGAGGACTTTCTCTGTTAAACAAACCAGAACGGTATTTTTTTTTCCAAATAGCAATAGACAGGAAAAAGCTGATATAATAACAGAAGGTGTTCAAATCATTCAACAGATCAGACAGCATCCGTGGAAACAGAAACAATGTTAGAGTTTCAGGTCAAAGACCCTCCATCAGAACAGCCGAGAAAGGGCATGTGAGGAATGGGTAGAACAATAGAAGCATCTCTAATAGTATTGTGAAATAAGCTGTTGTTGAAACCTTCTAGTTGGCAATAGGCTGATGTTCAAAGGGTCATTGTTTTCTTAGAAATGAGTCATTGAAGACTAATATTCAGGTGCTACTGAAAACCAACAGATGGCAATTTTTGAAAACCAACAGATGGCAATTTTAAAAAAGTCATAAAGAAGGAAAAGATGGTGTATGAAGGTATGCTAGCCAATAATATTAAAGAGGTTATCAAAAATTTCTTCAGATATATAAAGTGTAAAAGAGAGGTGAGAGTTGATATTGGATCCCTGGAAAATGCTGTTGGAGAGGTAGTAATGGGGGATAAAGAAATGGAAGACAAATGGAATAAGTATTTTACATCAGATTTCACTGTGGAAGATGCTAGCAGTGTGCAGGAAGTTTGAGAATGTCAGGGGACAGAAGTGAGTGAAGTTGCCATTACAGGAAAAAGTGCTTGGGAAGCTGAAAGGTAGGCAAGTAACCTGGACCAGATGATCTACACCCCAGGGTTCAGAAAGGTGTAGCTGAAGAGATTGTGGAGGCATTAGTAATGATCTTTCAAGAATCACTAGATTCTGGAATGGTTACAGAAGACTGGAAAGTTGCAAATGTTACTCTGCTCTTCAAGAAGGGAGAGAGACTGAAGAAAGGCAACTATGGGCCAGTTAGTCTGACCTCAGTGTTTGGGAAGATGTTGGAGTTGATTGTTAAAGATGTGGTTTCAGGGTACTTGGAGATACAGTACATGATAAACAAGGCTGAAGTCAGCATGATTTCCTTAAGAAGAAATCTTGCCCAACAAAACCTGTTGGAATTATTTGAAGAAATATCAAGCAGGATAGACAGGACAATTGGTGGATGTTATATATTTGGATTTTCAGAAGGCCTTTGTCAAGGTGCCACACGTGAGGCTGCTTAACAAATTAAGAGCCCATGGTATTACAGGAACAATACTGACATGCTTCGAGCATTGGCTGATTGGCAGGGGGCAAAGTGTGGGAATAAAGGGAGGCTTTTCTGGTTGGCTGCTGGTATTCTACAGGGTTTTGTGTTGGGCCTGTTTCTATTTACGTTATATGTCAATGATTTTTGGATGACAGAATTGATGGCTTTGCGACCAAGTTTGCGAATGATACAAAGATAGATGGAAGGGCAGGTAGTGGTGAGCAAGCAGGCAGGCTACAGAAGGACTTAGACAGATAAAAAGAATGGGCAAGATTCTCATGGGATCATGAGAATGGGAAGATGGAACACAGTGTTGGGAAGTGTATGGTCATGCACTTTGGTAGAAGAAATGAAAGCATAGATTATTTTCTAAATTATAAGAAACTTCAAAAATATGCGGTGCAAAGGGACTTGGGAGTTCTCGTGCAGAATTCCCTCAACGTTAATTTCCAGGTTGAGTCTGTGGTGAGGAAGGCAAATGCAATGTTAACATTGATTTGGAGAGGACTAGAATATAAAAATAAGGATGTAATGTTGAGGTTTTATAAAGTATTGTGAGCAGTTTTGAACCCCTTATCTAAGAAAGTATGTGCTGACATTGGAGAGGGTTTAAAGGAAGTTCCTGAAAATGATTCCAGGTTTAAAAGCCTTGTCATATGAGGAGCATTTGATGCCTCTGGGCCTCTACTCACAGTAATTCAGAAGAATGAAGGGTGACCTCAGTAAAACCTATTGAATGGTTAAATGCCTTGATAGAGTGGATGTGGAGAGGATGTTTCATATGGTGGGGAAGTCTAAGACCAGGGGACGCAGTCTCAAAATAGAGGGGTGTCTTTTTAGAACAGAGATGAGGAGGAATTTCTTTAGCCAGAGACTGGTGAATCTATGGAATTCGTTGCCACAGGTGGCTGTGGAGGCCAAGTCACTGGGTGTATTTAAGGCAGAGGTTGATAAATTGTTATTAGTTAGGGCATGGAAGGATATGGGGTACACCAGGAGAAGGGATTGAGAAGGAAATGGATGAAATGGTGGAGCAGACTTGAGGGACCAATTCTCCCATATCTTCTGGTCTTATGGTAAACAAGAGATGATGCCATTGAAATTTCCAAAATTCTCAAAATTAAGAAGGATGATTCCCTTGCTCGAGGATTTCAGAAACAGGGATCACATTCTAAGGATAAGGGTGAACCTTTTCAGACTGAGATAAAGAGAAATACTTGGAAGATGTGACTCATTTGAATTCTCTACACTGGAAGGCCATGAAGAAATATTCACTGATCTCAATCATAACAAAGACCAATAGATTTCTGGATATTAAGGGAGTAAAAGGACATGGGGATAGTAGAGAAAATTGGAACTCGGGTAGATTAACTATCATCTTGATAACTGACAGAGTCGGTTCTAAGGATCAAATTGCTCACTGTTACTCATTTCCTGAGATACGGCCTGTAACCCAGACATGACATGCACACTGCATCAATTTTAAAATTAAAAGTGAATTTGTAACTCAAACATAAAATCGCAGAAACTTCTGCGGTCAACCTTAGTGTAATGAATGTTAACCTCTCCAAGTCCAACACCCACCCCGCCCCCCCCCCCCCCCCCCCCCAATCAGTCTGCGCACGCGTAGTTCATTCAGTAGGATGTGACGTCTCGGAAAATGGCGCTATCAGAGAGTATTGCGGCATTGAGGAGAAGGCATCTTTAAATCACATATAATTTCCCACTTGGAAGATCGCGGATTTTGTCCATTTCTTTGAGTGACATTTCGATCTAGGGTAATGGATGAAGATACGGCGAAAGAAATGAGGGTGAGTGAGGCGCCAACTTTTCAGGGAATAAGGTCGAAATATGCACCGGATGTCCCGCCCCGAAGAGTTGATTGGCTCCGTGGTCGTTCTGTCCGTGCCGCTGGGAGAACGTCCGGGGTGCCCTCAAATTACCCTGGGCTCTCCGTTTCAGTGAACGGCCCTCGTTTCATTCTCCTCTTCCCTGCATATGCGCACATACACTATTGCTTTAATCAAAAACTATATCGAAACCCTTACTACTTTCCTAACATGTTCCTGTCGCAGCCCTCACCTCACTCCTCTGTCTCTTTGGTAAGTCTTTCTACTGTCAGCCCTGATCTCATCCTCTGGCGTGTCTTCCTCCTATCTTATTTGCACGTTCTTCCCCTGCCCCCCCCCCCCCCCCCAACATCATTCCCTGGCACATCCCCTGTCGCAGTCCTCACCTCCTCCCTGGCATCTGCTTCCTCCAACACATTGGCACATCCATCTTTATGCCACGTTGATATGTCTTTATTCACTTCTATTTCACCTCACCTCCTCCTTTCGTTTTCTTTTTGCCTTTTACAGCCTTCCTTTGCTACTCCTCCAGAATCCTTACTGGTGTTTTTGTGAAATGTGCAGATTCTCCCTGTAATCTGATTTCTTCCCACATCCCAAAGATAAACTGGTTGGTAGGTTAGATAGCCATTAGCAGGAGTTGATGAGAATGTGGGGAGAATAAAAACTGTAATTAATGTAGGATAATTGTAAATGGTTGGTTGATGATTGTGCAGACCCTGTGAGCTGAAGGGACTATTTGTGAAGTGTCCCTGACCTATCCCCTTCCCCTTCATTGCCATTTTCTTTTCCCACACATCCAACCCCTGTCTTCCTCTCTGGCCTGCCCCTTCCCTACCATATCTCTAACCTGTATGCCACTCCCATTCTACTCCATTACTACTCCATCTTATTATATTTATCCCCCTGACATTCCATATTCTTGCTGCGATGTTGCCCTGCTATTACACAGAAGGTCCATTCATGTGCCCCCACTAACTTACAGGTTGACGCACATTCCCCACACCAGTGGATACCTGTTCCCTTCAGAGCTCCCCCATCAATATAATTTCTACCCCTAAACCTTTGTCCTGTTTGGTAATCCTATCCTTATCTAACTCCTCATTCTCCCATTCCCTTCCTTTACAACCTCCCTCCCCCACCGCATGTCCTGCCACTGCTGCCACCTCCTACTCCCTCACTGCCATGTCTTTGGCCCTTCCACCATGTTAAAGACCCATGTCCATACCCTCTTCCCATGTTATTGGTTTGTTTTCTCCTGTCATTCAGGGCAGAGTTTGTCAAGTGCATCCAGGACCGATTCCTGTCACTGTATGTTGACAGGCCAACTAAGGGTGAGGAAGATAAAGAATGGTAGGGTGAAGGAACCATGAGTGACAAGTGAGGTGAAGAATCTAGTCAGATGGAAGAAGGCAGCATACGTAAGGTTTAGGAAGCAAGGATCAGATGAGTCTATTGAGGTATATAGGGTAGCTAGAAAGGAGCTTAAGAAGGGACTGAGGAGAGCAAGAAGGGGGTATGAGTAGGGTAAAGGAAAACCCCAAGGCATTCTTCAATTATGTGAAGAACAAAAGGTTGACAGGAGTGAAGATAGGACCGATTAGAGATAAAGGTGGGAAGATGCGCCTGGAGGCTGTGGAAGTGAGCGAGGTCCTCAATGAATACTTCTCTTCGGTATTCACCAATGAGAGGGAACTTGATGACGGTGAGGACAATATGAGTGAGGTTGGTGTTCTGGAGCACGTTGATATTAAAGGAGAGGAGGTGTTGGAGTTGTTAAAATACATTAGGATGGATAAGTCCCTGGGGCCTGATGGAATATTCCCCAGGCTGCTCCACGAGGCGTGGGAAGAGATTGCTGAGCCTCAGGCTAGGATCTTTATGTCCTCGTTGTCCACGGGAATGGTACCGGAGGATTGGAGGGAGGCGAATGTTGTCCCCTTGTTCAAAAAAGGTAGTATAGACCAGTGAGCCTTACGTCTGTGGTGGGAAAGCTGTTGGAAAAGATTCTTAGAGATAGAATATGGGCATTTAGAGAATCATGGTCTGATCAGGGTCAGTCAGCATGGCTTTGTGAAGGGCAGATCGTGTCTAACAAGCCTGATCGATTTCTTTGAAGAGGTGACCAGGCATATAGATGAGGTGGATGTGGATGTGATCTACATGGATCACATGTAAGGCATTTGACAAGGTACCACACGGTAGGTTTATTCAGAAAGTCAGAAGGCATGGGATCCAGGGGAGTTTGGCCAGGTGGATTCAGAATTGGCTTGCCTGCAGAAAGCAGAGGGTCATGGTGGAGAGAGTACATTCGGATTGGAAGGTTGAGACTAGTGGTGTCCCACAAGGATCGGTTCTGGGACATTCGTGATTTTTATTAACGACCTGAATGTGGGGGTAGAAGGGTGGGTTGGCAAGTTTGCAGACGACACAAAGGTTGGTGGTGGTGTGGATAGTGTTGAGGATTGTCGAAGATTGCGGAGAGACATTGATAGGATGCAGAAGTGGGCTGAGAAGTGGCAGATGGAGTTCAACCCGGAGAAGTGTGAGGTGGTACACTTTGGAAGGACAAACTCCAAGACAGAGTACAAAGTAAATGGTAGGATACTTGGTAGTGTGGAGGAGCAGAGAGATCTGGGGATACATGTCCACAGATTCCTGAAATTTGCGTCACAGGTAGATAGGGTAGTTAAGAAAGCTTATAGGGTGTTAGCTTTCATAAGTCGAGGGATAGAGTTTAAGAGTCACAAGGTAATGATGCAGCTCTATAAAACTCTGGTTAGGCCACACTTGGAGTACTGTGTCCATTTCTGGTCACCTCACTATAGGAAGGGTGTGGAAGCATTGGAAAGGGTACAGAGGAGATTTACCAGGATGCTGCCTGGTTTAGAGAGTATGCGTTATGATCAGAGATTAAAGGAGCTAGGGCTTTACTCTCTGGAGAGAAGGAGGATGACAGGAGACATGATTGAGGTGTACAAGATATTAAGAGGAACAGGTGGAATGGACAGCCAGCGCCTCTTCCCCAGGGCACCACTGCTCAATACAAGAGACATGGCTTGAAGGTAAGGGGAGGAAAGTTCAATGGGGATATTAGAGGAAAGTTTTTCACTCGAGAGTGGTTGGTACGTGGAATGCACTGCCTGAGTCAGTGGTGGAGGCAGATACACTAGTGAAATTTAACAAACTACTAGACAGGTATATGGAGGAATTTAAGGTGGGGGGTTATATGGGAGGCAGGGTTTAAGGGTCAGCACAACATTGTGGGCTGAATAGCCTGTACTGCGCTGTATTGTTCTTTGTCATTCCTTATTTTTTTTAATTGGTACTCCCAAAGTACTCACATCAATTGATGTTGGCACTGGTGTTTTTGTGGCTCCATTACCCTTTTACCCAAATTAATGATCTCTCTGGTCATCCAAAACTGGTGTCCTCTCTTTCCACAACCCATCATTGGCTTGTATCTCACCATGCAAACCTTTCACCTGGTAACACACAAAATGCTGGAGGAACTCAGCAGGGCAGGCAGCATCTATGGGAGAAAAAAATACAGTCGATGTTTCGGGCCAAAACCCTTCGGCAGGACTGGAGGAAAAAAAGCTGAGGAATAGATTTAAAAGGTGGGGGGAAGCAGAGAGAGAAACACTAGGCGGTAGGTGAAACCTGCAGGGAGAGGGATGAAATAAAGAGCTGGGAATTTGATTGGTGAAAGAGACGGAAGGCCATGGAAGAAAGAAAAAGGGGGAAGAGCACCAGAGGGAGGTGATGGGTGGGCAAGGAGATGAGGTGAAAGAGGAGAAAGGGGATGGGAAATTGTGAAGGGGAGCGAGGGGCTATTACCGGAAGTTTGAGAAATCGATGTTTATGCCATTGGGTTGCAGGCTACCCAAACAGAATATAAGGTGTTGTTCCTCCAACCTAAGTTTAGTTTCATCACTACAGTGGAGGAAGCCATGGATGGACATATTGGAATGGGAAGTGGAATTAAAATGGGTGGCCACTGGGAGATCTTGCTTGTTCCGGTGAATGGAGTGTAGATGCTAAGTGAAGTGGTCTGCCAATCTACACCATGTATCGCCCATGTACAGGAAGCCACACCAGGAGCATAGTAAATGACCCCAACAGGCTCACAGGTGAAGTGTCGCCTTACCTGGAAGGAACGTTTGGGGCCCTGAATGGCAGTGAGGGGGGGAGGCGTAGGGGCAGGTGATGCATTTGTCGCCAGGAGGGAGATCAGTGGGGAGGGACGAATGGACGAAGGAGTCGCGTAGGCAACAATCCCTGTGGATAGCAGAAAGTGGGGGGTGGGGTGGGAGAGAAAGATGTGCTTGGTGGTGGGATCCTGTTGGAGGTGGCGGAAATTTCGGAGAATTATGTGCTGGATGCGGAGGCTGGTGGGGTGGTAGGTGAGGACAAGAGGAAACCTAATCCTTGGTAAGGTGGCGGGAGGATGGGGTAAGAGCAGACATGCGTGAAATGAAAGAGATGCAGTTGAGGGAAAGGAATCCCCTTTTTTTTGAAAAAGGGAGACAACTTCCTTCATTCTGGAATGAAAAGCCTCATCCTGAGAGCAGATGCGGTGGAGATGGAGGAATTGAGAGTAGGAGATGGCGTTTTTACAAGTAGCAGGGTGGAACGAGGTGTAGTCCAGGTAGCTGTGAGAGTCTGTGGGTTTGTAATAGACATCGGTAGATAAGCTGTCTCCGAAGATAGAAACAGTGAGGTTGTGGAAGGGAAGGGAGGTGTCAGACATAGACCTGGTTTCCACTTGGTTCCTTGTCTTCAACCTGCTTTGCCTGGATTTTCTTCCTCCCCAGCTAACTGCCCTCCATAACTTCATTTTCAAGTTGATGTGTTTACCAATCCTTCCTTCATTTATGGCAAACCAACACCTATGGCAAACTCTAAGTCCTATGATTCTTCTACACCTGCACCCTTTTGCTGTTTTTTGTCTTCCATTACTCAAAAATCAATAAGGCACAATTTCAAAGAGTACTGACATTTAATAGTACTGATAAGAGGTTTGAGAACTGGAAGGCAAATAGGGAGCAACACATACAAATGCTGGAGTAACTCAGCAGGTCAGGCAGCATCTACGGAAATGAATAAACAGTTAACATTTTCGGCCGAGACCTTTCATCAGGACTGGAAAGGAACTGGGAAGCTGCCAGAATAAAAAGGTGGGGGAGGGGAAGGAGGATAGCTGGAAGGTGATGTGTAAAGCCAGGTGGGTAGGAAAGGTCAAGGGCTGGAAAGGAAATAGGGACTTATATTGCAATTGGACACTTGGATGCCTTATGGTTCTGATGGGCATAATTAAGTTTGCCTTTTTACTTAAAAGCTGTTTTCATAATAAACTGCATATTTCAGTTCTATGAAACTTTTATTTATAAATAAGTCCTTGTGCAGAACTGCTCAAGTCATTGTACTTGAAGTGCCCCCTCCCCCCACCGCCACCTCCACTCCCCCCCCCCCCCCCTTGCTTAACTATTGTCACTTTTTGTAATTCCTATGTCTTGTCTGTTGTTTCGTGGAAAAATTATCTTTTGAGCCACTTGGGCTGAAAAACTGAGTCATTACAGGGGGAGGTTCTTTTGCATGGATAAGTGCTCCAATTTTGCTTTTATCTGCCACTTACTGGCACTGAACTTAATCTCCTGAGACTTTGGAAAAGTTGTAGAAGATGTCAGCAAGTGACTTGGTGAGCTATTGATTAGTGTTAAGTACAAATGTAAGGATATCTTTATGTGTTTAGAGACTGGAATGTTATTTTTTATAAAAATGGAGGAAATTATTTAATTTAACTGAATTGCACATTTCCTCCCTAGAGATTAAGGGGTTAGCCTATGAGAGGAAAGATAAAGACCCAGGTGACCCAATTCACTGGAATTCAGAAGAATGAGAGGGAATTTTATAAAAACATAAAATTATGACAAGATGGATGCAAAAAAGTCAGAACTAGGGGACATAGCCTCAAGATTCAGGGGAATAGATTTAGGACAGATGAGGAGGAACTGTTTTTTTCTAGAGAGTAGTAAATCTAAAATTTTCTGCCCAAAGAAGCAGTAGAGGCTACCTTAATAAACATATTTAAGATAGCATTCGTTAGGTCTTTGTATTGCACTTGAATTAAGGGTTATGGGGATGAAATGGGTAGGTAGAGCTGAGTCCACGACTAGATCAGCCATGATCTCGTTGAATGGTGGAAGAGGCTTACTGGGTCAAGAGGTCTACACGTGCTCCTATTTCGTATGTTCTTATGTAAAATATGGAGAACATTGTAACAAGTAAATTGTTGGACGTGTCCAAATTCAGCTTGAAAGTTCTGGAAATGTTCTTTTTAATTCTTACATTTGTTCATCCAGAAACTGAATACCAAAATGAATTACCAAAAACATTGTTACCGAGTCATGAGTTAATTTAATAGAAAATATTTGGAAGAAAGCAAGGATTGAGAATTGTCATGTTCAGTGAGAGCTGATTGTGGGATGGAAAGGAGGGGCTGAAGGATGTGAATGATTAACCTTTGCAAAGTATTTCCCTCCAGAAAAGGTCTAAACCAAAGGGTACTGAATCAAGTCATAAGTAGTGGGAATCTGCAGCTTACTATCTGAAAGTGTGATGGAGGCAGAAAACCCACCATAGTTAAGATGGACATTGATGTGGGTGGCATCATTTTAAACAATAAGGCCAAAGACCAGGAGCTAGAAAGTGGGAATATGCTGAATAGCTTCCTGGCTGGATTGGGGTGATGAGCTAAATGAGCTCCTGTGTCATTGAATTTTTATAAATTGAAGGGAACTGGGTTGCTTTTTAATTTTATAAGGACAAAGAATGTGACATTCAGGATAAAGATTTGTGAGTGCAAGCTAATATTTAGGTCATAGAAAGAAAGGAGCATGCATATCTCTTAACTTTACATCATGACTTTGATGCGGTTTGACAGATGTATGAAAGGACAGAGAATAGAGGAATATAGACCATGGGAGGCAGGATTAGTTTAAATTGGTGTCGTGGTCAACATAGACATGCCTGAAGAGCTTGTTCCTGTGCGGTACAGTACTGTTCTCTGTAGCAATAGTGTGTTCAATAGTTTTAAATGTATTGTTACTACACAAAAACAGGTGTTTACTTAACACTTGTGGAACTACCAAGTTTCTCAGTGTTACAGCAAAGGGGCGTACACTTGAATTATAATCAGTCATGTAAAGTAGCAAAATGTAGTATCCAATTTGTGCCCTGAATGGTTCCACAATCATATGGTACTAGCTGGATGTTTTGCCTTTAGTCAAGTTGATTGAGTACAAAAATTGGTTAGCATACTAAGAACTCATTGCTCTTCAAATAGTACAGGAGGCTCTTTTACATTATCCTGAGAGAGTAGGCAAAATGTTGGTTTAATAGAGCTTCTGAAAGACAGAATAACAAACAGTAAAGAGCTGAATTTTTTTAATGATTAGATGATAAAGCAGATTGTTTCAACCATTTGGAGATTCTGTGGAAAAAAAATCAAACAGTTTACTGAGGAGTAATTTAAAAGAGGAGTAAAAACTTCTTCATACAGAGGTTAGAAACATAAAATAGTGCATATCTGTTTACAATACTCACCCCCTCTATTACCAGTATACCATGTACCATCCATGAAATATGCTACACTAATTTGCCAAGGCTGCTCCAAGCACTCAGCATCTAAGAACTAGAAGGATAAACCTCATTTGAAGCAGGAGGAAATGCAGGATTATGGGCAGAAGGAGCTGTGTAGTGAAATTAATATTGTAGATTAAATTATCTTTTTTTGCTATAAATGCCTGAACTTCTCATGACACCCTTTATTATTGATGAATTATTTTTGTAGTCAAATGTATGAGTTTATGTTTAATTGTCATTAAACCATACACATGAATACAGCGTAACCAAGCAGTGTTCCTCCAGGACCTAGGTGCAAAACTCAGTCCCAACAATTACACACAGCACGTGTTGCACATACAACATACAGTGACAGAGAAATATATAGCCCGAGTCCCTGAGTGTCACTGCTTGTAGATTGTTGGTGCATGGGATGTTGGCCTAGAGCCACGTTCTGCAAGAGCAAGCACGTTGTGTATGGTGTGTTACCACAATGTGCAATGCTATCTATTTAGTGGCTTTAAATAAAGAATGAATATTGTGTCAAATAAGAAATGAAATCACACTGTGTGGCGCAAATGATCTTTTATTTGTACCAAACAAAGAAATTGTGCCTCATTTTATTGTCTGATCCAAAAAGCCTAGCCTAGCTTCTGTGTTCCAGTGTGGAGGAGAGTTCAAACCCACTTAATTGATCCACAGTAACATATTGAGCAAAGGGTGGAGTGCAAGTTGATAGCTCTCTGAAAATAGCAAATAAGATGGCAAAGAAGCTGTATAGCATGCTTGCCTTCATCAGTCAGACAATTGAGTATAAAAGGTGGGAAGTCTTGCTGCAGCTGTATAAATCTTTGCTTAAGCCACATTTGAAGTATTGTAAAGTTCGGGTTGCCCCATCACAGGAAAGATGTGGAAGCTTTGGAGAAGATGGGGTCAAGGTTCACCAGGAAGTTAGCTAGATTAGAGAGAATTGGCTGTAAGGAAGGTTGGACAAACTTGGAATCTTTTCTCTGTAGTGTCGGTGTCTAAAGGAGGCCTGACAGGAGTTTTATGAAATTGAGAACAACAGATAAGATGGATAGAATCTTCTTTTCCAGAATGGAAATGTTAAATACTAGAGATTATTAGTATTAGGTGAGAGAGGGACAGTTTCAAAGTATTGTGTGAAGCAAGTTCTCATTTTTTAAATACAGAGTGGTGGGTACCTGGAACGCATTTCAAGGGGGGGGGGGGGAGTTAGTTTAAGAAGATATGATAGTGAGTTTTAACAGGCATTTAGACAAGTACATGACCATGCAGACAATGGAGGGATATAGATCAACATGCAATCATAAATCATGTACAAATAGATGGGTTTAGTTTAGTCTGGCTTTATGGTCTGCATAATTGTTGTGAATCAAAGGGCTGATCTTGTACTTTGCTGTTCTATGTTCTATAAGTACTTCGTAAATTAGGAGATAGCTGGAACGGAGGCCTTGGTGGGGCCATAGTCAAACAAGTAACAGTGAGATATTGCTGTGGTTGCTTTGGGCGGGAATGAGGGACGTATAGTTTGATGGGTTTCTACAGAAGATGAGCTAAGCAGGGCATGCAGTGTCCTTACATTGTACTCACTTTGAAAGTCAATTACTGTACAGTTTTCAACAGTGAGAAATAAATGAAGATAAGTTGTAGGCCACAGAGAATATTGGTTTTAGTTAAAGCACCCAACGTGTACATTCTGGTCATAAAACAATACTTTGTGGAAGTTTGATGGTATTCCTGCTTGAAAATACCAGGATTCAAAATATATTTCTGCAATTATTCAAGCTCTTTGTTTTATTGCTAACACAGGTAGAAGTCTACCTCAGGAGCTGCAAGGGATTCAAAGAACTAACCTTGAATGAGTTAAATCTTCCAAGGTTTTACTTACCGAAGCATAGCAATGCACAGAGGAAATTAAATAAAATAATCACATTTTTGAGAAGATCTACAGGTTCCCAGCTAATATTATACACCCTTTCTAGGACTGATTATAATTCAAAAAGACCTATTACTTTCTGTTTACAAAATAAACTTTTTTTGTGTTTTGGCACCATTGTGTTATGTTCTGCAAAATTGCTTTCACAGTCGACAGTTTCAGTTGAAAATTCGATTGCTCCAGACTTTTATTTTTAATTGATTTGGAAAGTGACTATTTTCCTATTGTGCAGTTGCTGTCCATTCAGTGTTTCTTTCCATTAAGTTATTCACATTTTGTTTTAGAGCTCTGCTTCCCACAATGCAAAAGAGAATTCTTCTCGAATCATCCGAGTTGGAACAAGAAAAAGCCAAGTAGGTTGTTTTATTTCAAAGTTTTCAAAAGATTTCCCACTAACTTGAAAACTAGTTGTACTGAATTTTAAGTGTTTTATTTCACTAAAGGTTGAATTACGTATTGTTATTGGGCATGTTTTATAGTCTGAATATTTAGCTTTCAGTCATAAACTGTGCAGTGCCACCGTGTAATCTGTACCAGTATCTTCAAATAGGGGTGGAAAGGGCCGTTCCCATTCAGTCTGTCACTTATCCAAACTACAGAATTATATCTGTTTGAGGCAGAGTCACCAGAGAGAGAACTGTGGGAGATTTGCAGATAAAACTAAAGGGAGGGACAAGTGGACTATCCAGATAAGTGTCTTTGTTCTGAGAATTCCTTTAACAGATTACTTCAAAGCACTTATGATGGGGTAGCATTTTAGGAAACAATTCTAGGTTTCATCAATATTCTCTACCGCCATAGAATTTTAATTCTGGAAGGGTACTGTTGTCATCATGCACAGCTCTGTCTCTACCAGCTACATGTTATCTGAAGATGACCAGTTACTGATGCACCAGCACAAGCTGGACACAAAATAACCTAAGGCTAGTGATCTGCCACCACATTTCAGCTCTCCAGGCCTGTTTTATTTGAATGTAATGGACAGGTTCACAAGACAGCTGCATACATTAGATTCAACGATAAAGATACGTACTCAAAAATTTATTATTGATTATTCTTCTAGATGCTTCCTACGATTCAGGATGACTTACTCCATTGGAAGTAGAAAATTGCTGAGTGTGAATTATTTGTGCATGTTACCACAGAGTTTTGACAGAATGTCAAGAAATTCCTGGACTACTTGAGCGCAGGATCTGCTGCACAAAGTTACCGCAGAGAGATGGACACAAGCATAAATTTGCCCACATCCCTTTTTCCTTGGTCTGTTTCCTTCCCACCCTCCAATTCACTGTGTATTGTGCTTAGGTATGCAGACTGGCTTTGTTTCACCGTGACAGAACGTACAATTGAATCATCAATTATGCACACCCCTCCCTTATCCCTCCACAACCCCTGATTCTTGAATACCCCACTAGGGGAATCTGTTTCTTCAGATCTACCATATTGTACTCTTAACCATCATGTTTAGAATATCCTTCTAATTATCACTATTCCAGACAAATGTATGCTCAAGGGAATCATAATTTTAGTTATGCATTCTACTAGTAAAAGCACAGTACCACTTCAATCTCAGCACCAAGGTCACTCATTTTCATGAAATGGACATCTTTGGCAAGGCCAGCTTTTATTGTCCATCCCTATAACGTAAAAGTGTTCATTTTCTATGCTATAACTCAACCTGGGAGTAATTTATTAGAGATGTTTTTGAGACTGAATCCAGCTTGTACATAAATGAGTTTGGTCTCAGCTGAAAGGTCAATTTCTGAGTTTGGAGTAAATATTAACAAGCTTGTTGCATTGTCAATTAATTTGCTTACAACCTCAGAACAAAAATTAGTTTTTTTGAATTTATGAGTTATGTTCATCTGTAACTGATCCTTTATTCCAGTGAGATTTGTTTTTCCTTGTTACTGTACACATTCTGTTTGAAATGAGCCATGACGTGGTTTGCTTTTCCCAGCTTGCTCGGACTCAGACTGGTACTGTGGTGAACATGTTGAAAGAACATTATCCGCATACACAGCTTGAAATTGGTATGTACAAGCTTGGGGATCAGCAGATGTGGAAAGACTAAAAATTTACAATTCTGTATCAACAGTTACACAGACAAATTGGGTCAGCCATTTAAACTGGGTGCCAGTCATCTTCTTTAGGGAATCTGAACTTATTTTATGGCAACTTTATATCTAGACTGTGGACCTTTGTTTCTACAGGCCTCAATTTTACTAACTAGCCTTTTTGTGTGGAATTCATGCCTTCTGAAAATCCACGCAGATGATATCTAACTGCATTTCCTTCATCAATCTTCTCTTACCTCCTCAAAGTACTTTTAGCAATCTCTGTCTTGAAAGCTTCAATTGACTTCTAGTGTCCTGTTTCTTTTGAGAAGAGTTCAAGATCAACTGTATCTTTTAATGGGGGGGGTGGGGGGTACAAAGAAAAAACACCTTGCTGAGTTTGCTGCTGAACAACTTTACTTTAATTTCAAAGGCTCTGGCTAAGTCTATAGAAAATAGAGTGAGCATTTAATGATTTCAGCATTTAGTGCTTTCTTGTTCCATCTGTAATATATACCTACCTTCCCCACATTGCTACATGCCTTTAATTAACTTCCAATTTAAATTCAGCGATTGACCTGAGATTAATTGCCATGCCTGAAAAGAGATCTAAATTTCTGCATCCCTCAGCAAATAGAAATATTTCCTAACTTCACTCGTGAAATGCACTGATGCCCTCTAGTTGTAGACTCCCCAAAAGTTAGAAAGATGGAAAAAAATTGTAATTTCTTATTCATTTCTGAGAGGCTTCAGTCAGAAAATCCTGTATCCTTTTAAACACCACAAAGTACAGCATCTGCTTGCATGAAGTCTCCTTATAATTTAACCATTTTAACATGTGGGTATCATTCTGTGTTCCATTCTCCCCAAGGCCAGTATATCTTTCTGTACTAAGACCATTAGACATGGGAGCAGAATTAGGGCATTCAGCCATTAAGTTTGCTCCACCATTCCATCATGGCTGATCCCTAGATCCCACTCAACCCCATATACTTGCCTTCTTGCCGTATCCTTTGATGGTCTGACTGATCAGGAAACGATCAATCTCCACTTTAATTATACCTACGGACGATCCGAAGGTCGCTAGTTCGAGCCTTGGCTGAGGCTGTGTGTGTGTCCTTGAGCAAGGCACTTAACCACACATTGCTCTGTGATGATACTGGTGCCAAGCTGGATGGGTCCTAATGCCCTTCCCTTGGACAACATCGGTGGCCTGGAGAGGGGAGACTTGCAGCTTGGGCAACTGCCAGTCTTCCATTTAAAAAAAACCTTGCCCAGGCTTGCGCCCTGGAAACTTTCCAAGGTGCAAATCCATGGTCTATCAAAACTAATGGAGGCCGACACACCTACGGATGTGGCCTCCTCTGCAGTCTGTGGCTGAACATTCTGCAGATTCACTAATCTCTGGCTAAAAATATTCCTCCTTAATCTGTTCTAACAGGTTGCCCCTCAATTTTGAGGTTGTGTCCTCTAGTTCTGGATACCTCCACCATAAGAAATTTCCTCTCCACATCCACCTTATCTAGTTAATGAAACCTACATTCTTCTAAATTCCAGTGAGTACAAGCCCAAAGCTGCCAAACACTCCTCATATGTTAACCCCTTCATTCCCAGGATCATCCTGGTGAACCTGTTCTGGACTCTGTCCTTTGACAACGCATCCTTTCTGAGAAATGGGGTCCAAAGCTGTTGACAATACTCCTAATTAGTGTCTTATAAAGCCTCGGCATTATCTCCTTGTTTTTATATTCTATTTACCTTGAAATGAATGCCAACATTGCATTTGCCTTCTTTACCACACACTCAACCTATGAATCAACCTTCTGGGAGTCTTGCACGAGGATGTCTAAGTCCGTCAGCACCTCTGATGTTTGAACTTTTTCCCCATTTAGATAATAATCCACACTATTGTTCCCTTTACCAAAATGCATTATCATACATTTCCCAAAACTACTCCATCTGCCACTTTTTTGACCATTCTTCCAATTTGTCTTAAGTCCTGCTGCAATTGCAATGCTTTCACAACACTACCTACCCCTCCACCTATCTTCATATCATCTGCAAACTTTGCCACAAAGCCGTCAATTCCATTATCTATATCATTGACAAACAATGTGAAAAGTAGTGATTCCAATACTGACCGCTGAGGAGCACCACTAGTCATTGGTAGCCAACCAGAAAAGGCCTTGTGTGTGGCACCTTATCAAATACCTTCTGAAAATCCAAGTAAATGACATCCCCTGCCTTTCATTTGTCCACCCTGCTTGTTACTTCACTGAAGAACTCTTTAACAGATTTGTTAGGCAAGATTTCCCTTTATAGAAGCCATGCTGACTTTGACTTGTGTTATCATTATTCTCCAAGTAGCCTGAAACCTCATCCTAATCTGAGGTTTGACTAACTGGCCTATAATTTCCTTTCTTTTGTTTTCCTCCCTTCCTAAAGAGTGGAGTGACCTTTGCAATTTTACAGTCCTCCCAGAATCAAGTGATTCTTGAAAGGTCATGACCAATCATCCGTTATCTCAGGACTCTGCAATGTAGTCCATAGAAACATAGAAAATAGTTGCAGGAGTAAGCCATTCGGCCCTTCGAGCCTGCACCTGATCATGGTTGATCATCCAACTCAGAACCCTGTACCTGCTTTCTCTCCATACCCCCGATCCCTTTAGCCACAAGGGCCATATCTAACTTCCTCTTAAATATAGCCAATGAACTGGTCTCAACTGTTTCTTGTGGCAGAGAATTCCACAGATTCAGCACTCTCTGTGTGAAGAAGTTTCTCCTCATCTCGGTCCTAAAAGGCTTCCCCATTATCCTTAAACTCTGACCCCTCGTTCTGGACTTCCCCAACATCGGAAACAATCTTCCTGCATCTAGCCAGTCCAATCCCTTTAGAATTTTATACGTTTCAATAAGATCCCCCCTCAATCTTCTAAATTCCAGTGAGTATAAGCCTAGTCGATCCAGTTTTCAAACATCTTCACCCCACCCCCCCTTATTCACAATGCTTACAAGAAAGAAGATCAGGCTCAAGTACAGCTTCTATCCAGTCTTTCTTCATATGAAAGTCCTGCCATCCCAGGAATCAATCTGGTGAACCTTCTCTGTACTCCCTCTATGGCAAGAGTGTCTTTCCTCGGATTAGGGGACCAAAACTGCACACAATATTCTAGGTGCGGTCTCACCAAGGCCTTGTACAACTGCAGTAGAACTTCCCTGCTCCTGTACTCAAATCCTTTTGCTATGAATGCCAACATACCATTTGCCTTTTTCACTGCCTGCTGTACCTGCATGCCCACCTTCAATGACTGGTGTACAATGACACCCAGGTCTTGTTGCATCTCCCCTTTTCCTAATCGGCCACCGTTCAGATAATAATTTGTTTTCCTGTTCTTGCAACCAAAGTGGATAACCTCACATTTATCCACATTAAATTGCATCTGCCATGAATTTGCCCACTCACCTAACCTATCCAAGTCACCCTGCATCCTCTTAGCATCCTCCTCACAGCTAACACTGCGGCCCAGCTTCGTGTCATCCACAAACTTGGAGATGCTGCATTTAATTCCCTTGTCTAAATCATTAATATATATTGTAAACAACTGGGGTCCCAGCACTGAGCCTTGCGGTACCCCACTAGTCACTGCCTGCCATTCTGAAAAGGTCCATTTACTCCCACTCTTTGCTTCCTGTCTGCCAACCAATTCTCTATCCATATCAATACCATACCTCAAATACCATGTGCTTTAAGTTTGCACACTAATCTCCTGTGTGGGACCTTGTCAAAAGCCTTTTGAAAATCTAAATATACCACATCCACGGGCTCTCCCCTATCCACTCTACTAGTTACATCTTCAAAAAATTCTATAAGATTCATCAGACATGATTTTCCTTTCACACATCCATGCTGACTTTGTCCAGTGATTTCACCTCTTTCCAAATGTGCTGTTATCACATCTTTGATAACCGACTCTAGCATTTTCCCCACCACCGATGTCAGACTAACCGGTCTATAATTCCCCGGTTTCTCTCTCCCTCCTTTTTTAAAAAGTGGGGTTACATTAGCCACCCTCCTATCCTCAGGAACTAATCCAGAATCTAAGGAGTTTTGAAAGATTATCACTAATGCATCCACTATTTCTTGGGCTATTTCCTTAAGCACTTTGGGATGCAGACCATCTGGCCCTGGGATTTATCTGCCTTTAATCCCTTCAATTTACCTAACACCACTTCCCTACTAACATGTATTTCCCTCAGTTCCTCCATCTCACTAGACCCTCTGTCCCTTACTATTTCAAGAAGATTATTTATGTCCTCCTTAGTGAAGACAGAACCAAAGTAGTTATAAAATTGGTCTGCCATGTCTTTGTCCCCTATGATCAATTCACCTGTTTCTGACTGTAAAGGACGTACATTTGTCTTGACTAATCTTTTTCTTTTCACGTATCTATAAAAGCTTTCACAGTCAGTTTTTATGTTCCCTGCCAGCTTTCTCTCATAATCTTTTTTCCCTTTCCTAATTAAGCCCTTTGTCCTCCTCTGCTGGTCTCTGAATTTCTTCCAGTCCTCAGGTGTGCCGCTTTTTTTTGCTAATTTATATGTTTCTTCTTTGGACTTGTCCCTATCCCTAATTTCCCTTGTCAACCACGGGTGCACTACCTTCCCTGGTTTATTCTTTTGCTAAACTGGGATGAACAATTGTTGTAGTTCATCCATGCGATCTTTAAATGCTTGCCATTGCATATCCACCGTCAACCCTTTAAGTATCATTTGCCAGTCTATCTTAGCTAATTCATGTCTCATACCTTCAAAGTTACCCTTCTTTAAGTTCAGAACCTTTGTTTCTGAATTAACTATGTCACTCTCCATCTTAAAGAAGAATTCCACCATATTATGGTTACTCTTACCCAAGGGGCCTCGCACGACAAAATTGCTAACTAACCCTTCCTCATTGCTCAATACCCAATCTAGAATGGCTTGCTCTCTAGTTGGTTCCTCGACATGTTGGTTCAGAAAACTATCCCGCATACATTCCAAGAAATCCTCTTCCTCAGCACCCTTACCAATTTGGTTCACTCAATTTACATGTAGATTGAAGTCACCCATTATAACTACTGTTCCTTTATTGCATGCATTTCTAATTTCCTGTTTAATACCATCCCCAACCTCACTACTACTGTTAGGTGGCCTGTACACAACTCCCACCAGCGTTTTCTGCCCCTTAGTGTTATGCTGCTCTACCCATATCGATTCCACATCCTCCAGGCTAATGTCCGTCCTTTCTATTGCGTTAATCTCCTCTCTAACCAGCAATGCTACCCCACCTCCTTTTCTTTCCTGTCTATCCCTCCTGAATATTGAATATCCCTGGATGTTGAGCTCCCATCCTTGGTCACCCTGGAGTCATGTCCCTGTGATCCCAACTATATCATATTCATTAATAACTATCTGCTCATTCATTTCATCCACCTTGTTACGAATGTTCCTTGCATTGACACACAAAGCCTTCAGGCTTGTTTTTACAACACTCTTAGCCCTTATACAATTATGTTGAAAAGTGGCTCTTTTTGCTTTTTGCCCTGGATTTGCCTGCCTGCCACTTTTACTTTTCACCTTACTACTTTTTGCTTCTACCCTCATTTTACACCCCTCTGTCTGTCTGCATTTGTTCCTATCCCCCTGCCACATTAGTTTAAAGCCTCCTGAACAGCAGTAGCAAACGCTCCCCCTAGGACATTGGTTCCAGTCCAGCCCAGGTGCAACCGTCCTGTTTATACCAGTCCCACCTCCCCCAGAACTGGTTCCAATGCCCCAGAAATTTAAATCCCTCCCCCTTGCACCATTTTTCAAGCCATGTATTCATCTGAAAAATCCTCCTATTTCTGCTCTGACTAGCACGTGGCACTGGTAGTAATCCAGAGATTATTACCTTTGTAGTCCCACTTTTTAGTTTATCTCCTAACTCCCTAAATTCACCTTGTAGGACCTCATCCCGTTTTTTACCTATATCGTTGGTACCTATGTGCATCACGACCACTGGCTGTTCACCCTCCCATTCCAGAATGCCCTGCAGCCGCTCGGAGACATCCTTGACCGTTGCACCAAGGAAGCAACATACCACCCTGGAGTCTAGTTTGCAGCTGCAGAAATGCCTATCTATTCCCCTTAATCGAATCCCCTATCACTATAGCTCTCCCACTCCTTTTCCTTCCCTCCTGCGCCGCAGAGCCACCCATGGTGCAATGAACTCGGCTGCTGTTGCCTTCCCCAATGAGACATCTCCCCCAACAGTATCCAAAACAGTATATCTGTTTAGGAGGGAGATGACCTCAGGGGACTCCTGCACTACCTGCCTTCTGTTACGCTGTCTAGTGGCCACCCCTTCCCTTTCTGCCTGTGTAGCCTTTACCTGCGGTGTGGCCAACTCACTGAACGTGCTATTCATGACTTTCTCAGCATCATTGATGCTCCAGTATGAATCCAATCGCAGCTGGCGACTTATCCACCTTAAGACCTTTGAGTTTGCCTCGCACTTTTTCCTTCATAATAGCAATGGCACCCACTCCTGCTCCTGACACTCACAGACTTCTGGCACACTGCTAATATCTTCCACAGTGAAGACTAATGCAAAGTACCCATTAAGTTCATTTACCATTACGAGCTCACGAGCATCATTTTCCAGAGGTCCAATATCAGCTCTCACTTCCCTTTTACTCTTTGTATAACTGAAAAATCTTCTAGTAACCTGCTTTATATTATTGGCTAGTTTGACCTCAGATTTCATTATTTTCCTTCTTATAGTTTTTTAGTTGCCTTTTGTTGAATTTTAAAAGCTTCCCAATCATCGAACTTCCCTCTCTCTTTTGCTACCTTGTATGCCCTTTTCTTGGCTTTTATGCAGTTCTTAACTACCATTGTCAGCCACTGTTGCCTAGCCCTACCATTTGAGAACAACTTCTGTGGGACATATCTATCCTCTGTTTGTGAGCTATTTCCAGAAACTTCAGCCACCTCTGCTCTGCTCGCAACCCTACCAGTATCTTCCTCCAATCCACATGGGCAAGCTCCTCTCCCATGCCTCTGTAATTCCCTTTATTCCCTTGTGATACTGATACATGTGACTTACCCTTCTCCCTCTCAAATTGTAGTATGAATTCAATCATATTATGATCACTGCCTCCTAAGGGTTCCTTTACATTAAGCTCCCTAATAAAATCTGGCACCCAATCTAAGATGACCTTTCCCCTAGTAGGCTCAAACACAAGCTGCTCTAAAAAGCCATCTCATAGGCATTTAACAAATTCCCTCTCTTGCAATCTGACACCAACCTGACTTTCCTAATCCCCTTGCATATTGAAGACCCTCATTACGGTTGTGTTATTACCCTATTTACATGCCTTTTCTTGTCCCCTTTGCAATCTCAACCCCACATCTTGGCTACTATTTGGAGGTCTGTATATCAAGTCAAGTCACTTTTATTGTCATTTCGACCATAACTGCTGGTACAATACATAGTAAAAATGAGACAATGTTTTTCAGGACCATAATGTTACATGACACAGTACAAAAACTAGACTGAACTACGTAAAAAAACAACGCAGAGAAAGCTACACTAGACTACAGACCTACACAGGACTGCGTAAAGTGCACAAAAGCAGTGCAGGCATTATAATAAATAATAAACAGGACAATAAGGCAAGGTGTCAGTCCAGGCTCTGGGTATTGAGTAGTCTGATAGCTTGGGGGAAGAAACTGTTACATAGACTGGTCGTGAGAGCCCGAATGCTTCGGAGCCTTTTCCCAGACGGCAGGAGGGAGAAGAGATTGTATGAGGAGTGCATGGGATCCTTCATAATGCTGTTTCCTTTGCGGATGCAGCGTGTAGTGTAAATGTCCGTGATGGCAGGAGGAGAGACCCCGATGATCTTCTCACTATGACCTCACTATCCGCTGCAGGGTCTTGTGATCCGAGATGGTGCAATTTCTGAACCAGGCAGTGATGCAGCTGCTCAGGATGCTCTCAATACAACCCCTGTAGAATGTGATGAGGATGGGGGGTGGGAGATGGACTTTCCTCAGCCTTTGCAGAAAGTGGAGACGCTGCTGGGCTCTCTTTGCTATGGAGCTGGTGTTGAGGGACCAGGTGAGATTCTCTGCCAGGTGAACACCAAGAAATTTGGTGCTCTTAATGATCTCTACTGAGGAGCTGTCAATGTTCAGCGGGGAGTGGTCGCTCCGTACCCTGCTGAAGTCAATAACCATCTCTTTTGTTCACATTCAAAGACAGGTTGTTGTCTCTGCACCAGTCCATTAGCCGCTGCACCTCCTCTCTGTAAGTTGACTCGTCGTTCTTGCTGATGAGACCCACCACAGTTGTGTCATCAGCGAACTTGATGATGTGGTTCGAGCTGTGTGTTGCAGCACAGTCGTGGGTCAGCAGAGTGAACAGCAGTGAACTGAGCACACAGCACTGGGGGGCCCCTGTGCTCAGTGTGATGGTGTTGGAGACACTGCTCCCAATCCGGACTGACTGAGGTCTCCCAGTCAGGAAGTCTAGGATCCAGTTGAAGAGGGAGGTGTTCAGGCCCAGTAGACTCAGCTTTCCAATCAGTTTCTGAGGGATGATTGTGTTGAATGCTGAACTGAAGTCTATGAACAGCATCCAAACGCCAGGTGGAGGGTGATGGCAATGGCGTCATCTATTGAGCGGTTAGGACGGTACGCAAACTGCAGGGAGTCCAGTGAGGGGGGCAGCAGTGTCTTGATATGCCTCATGATGTGCCTCTTGAAACATTTCATGATGATGGATGTGAGTGCAACAGGATGGTAGTCATTTAGGCAGGACACTTAAGACTTCTTCGGCACGGGGACGATGGTGGTGGCCTTTAAGCACGTTGGAACGGTGGCGCTGCTCAGGGAGATGTTGAATCTATTGATTCCCATCCCCCTGCCATATTAGTTTAAATCACTCCCAACAGCTATAGTAAACCTGCCCGCAAGAATATTGGTCCCCCTCAGATTTAAGTGCCAATTATTCAGAAATCGGAACCCCTACTCCTTGCTCTGGTTCTTCAGCCACATCTTTATCTGCCACCTCATTCTATTCTTATCCTTACTATCGCGTGGCAGAGGCAGCAATCCCAAGATCATTACCTTGAGATCTTGCTTCTCAGCTTCCTTCCTGACTCCATGTATTCTGTTTTCAGGACCTCCTCCCTTATTCTACCTATGTCATTGGTACCTATATGTACCATGACTTCTTGCTGCTCACCCTCCCTTTTCAGGATATTGTGGACATGTTCAGAAATATCGCAGACCCTGGCACCTGAGAGGTGAACTACCATCCGTGCTGCTTTTTTGTGTCTACAGAATCAACTATCTGTCCCCTTAACTATAGATTCCCCTATTAACTGCTGCCGTCCTCTTCAGTTCCCTATCCTTCTTAGCCACAGGGCCAGACTCTGCCAGAGGCACAGCCACTGCTGCTCCCTCCAGGTAGGTCATCCCCCCCCCCAACTGTACTCAAAATGGAGTATTTATTGTTGGGGGGATGGCCACAGGAGTACTCTCCACTATCTGACAGTCCCCATTCCTCCTTCTGACAGTCACACAGTGACAGTCTGTCTGCTGTAGCCTTGGGATTCCTATCTCCTTGTAGCTCCTGCTTATCACTTCACTTTCCCTAACAAGTGGAACGCCATTGAGCTGCAGCTCCACTTCCTTAATACAGTCTCTTAGGAGCTGCATCACGATGCACCTGGTGCAGATATGGCCATCGGGGTGGTTAGTATTCTTCTGGAAATTCCACATCTGGCACCCAGAACAGAACACTAGCCCTATAGCCATCCCCTATTCTCTCAAGAGATAAGTAAGAAAAGGTAAACAAAGAATTAACTTACCTACTTGCCTTGACTCTGCCTGTTCTTGCCAAAGCCTTACCACTCTGACTCAGACCACTCCCATGATGAACACTCTTCTAGACAGTATCCCTCTTTTATAGAGACTGGGTTTCTAAAGCTCTTCATCAGCCTTGTGTGGGAATGTTTCTACTGCGTCTGTGCAGTACTCCAATCAAAATAAATGTAGTCTAACCAGGCTTTTATGTGGCTGCAATATAACATTTTCTGATTCTTTTCCATTAATGTATAAATAAAGGTAATCTTAATTAAATCGAAAGTTTTGTAACTGTTTCACAAATTTTCTGTCAAACACTTTGTTGAATTTGATAATGTTAAGAATAATACATGGGAATCCATAGTTTTGAATTTAATCTCTTCCTCCTCTGTCCAACTTCCACCTGAAGGAAGTGCTTCTTTGAATTTCTTGATCATTTTAATCACCTTGTTCAGGTCATTGTGCCTCTATCTGTATTCCAGGAAATGCAATCGTGTGTGAATCCACAATATATCACTAAAATCAGATTTTGAATTCTAATCTATTTCCATCTCAGAGAGGTACCAACTGTGGCTCAGTTGGTAGCACACTTCCTCTTAGTTATGGATTCAAAGTGCACACCACGGTTTTAAGTACAAAAATCTAGTTTTACACTGGTGTAGAATTAAAGATAAGATTAGCTTTATTTGTCATATGTAGAGCAAAACATCAAAACATAGGGTGAAATGCGTCATTTGTATCAACAGCCAACACAGTCTGAGGATATGCTGGGGGTAGCCCACACTTCCAGTGCCAACATAGCATGCCCACAACTTACTAACCCCATATATCTTTGAAATGTGGGAGGAAACCGGAGCACCCCTAGAGGAAATCGACACTATCATGGGAGAATGTATAAACTCCTTATAGAGAGTGGCTGGAATTGAACCTGGGTCGCTGGCGCGGTAAAGCGTTATGCTATCATGCCACCCTTTTAAGGTGATGTTCGACTGTCAGAATGCTATCTTTTGGGTTAACACCATCTGTCTCTTGGGTATACAGAAAACTTTCCCAAAATGTTCCTTGAAGAAGATAATATTTGCCACATAGTCCATATCACTGCAGCAAATTAACTCAGAATTATCCCATTTTTGTACTTTGCTATACAAAATTGCTACCACATTTTCTATATTGCAGTTGTTGAAACACTTAAAAAGAGTTGTTTCATTGGTTGTACATATTAGAAATTAGCTGTGGTATGTTGGTGCCAAATGCAACAAAAACTACAACAGCCAACAATTATACAGAATAAAGAATTATATAAAAAATAAGAAGTACAGTTATGGTATAAATATGCATAAATATAAATACCAGTATTTACTTACAATGTAAGAATATATTACATGGTCATTGGTTCTCAGAATTGCAGCATTGTGTTAGAGTTGGCTATCACAAAGAGACTTCTTAAAAATTCTGCCAACTGAGAGATTGTTCAACACACAACGATACAACAAAAATCTAATACCCAATTTGCAGAATAGTTAATCAATGGAGCCAGCATAAACAGATTGTGTAGTAAATTTTAAAAGACAGGAATTAAGTTTAATAGGAGGGGTGGCATTTCTGTGGCATATTTCCTGGTCCCTTTCATTTACGGTTTGTTTTAGAGGGCTTAAATTGAGTTGATGATTTCCTTTTTCTTTGTTATGTGTATGTAATTGTTATGTATTGTGTGATAATATACAGTCTGGTTTAATGGTATGTTCTATTACTGTAGTTGCCATGACAACCACTGGAGACAAAATTCTGGACACTGCTCTCTCAAAGGTACTTAGTATGTTTTGTTTGGTCTTTGGTTTTCCATATTATTGTGACATATCACAGAAATAACCTTGAATTAAGTTCTTTAAATAGAGCACTGCAGTTGCATCTGAACAGGACTGTATTTTTCATGCATGTAATTAATAGAAAATTATAGAAGAAGCTTTATTCTGCAGCTAACTCAGGTTGTATCAGATGCAGGAATAATTATAGTGACATTAAATACCCTTGGTTATTTTTTTTTTGGCTGATTATTCCTCAAAAATTAAACCGAACCGATATAAGTAAAACAAAAGATTCAGCTTGTTTCCATATCCTTAAAACATTTGCCAATTATTTGAACTGAGTCTTGTATCCCTTCTCCATTCACTTCCATCTGCTGCTTCTAGTAACGGAAGAGTGCCACACAATGGTTTGTGTAAAGTACAGACCGGAGTGAGGGAGAGCGGCAGCAAGGTGATAGGCGAGGGAATAATGATATTTAACCATTGTTTAATTTCTTCCCTCAGATTGGTGAGAAGAGTCTGTTCACAAAGGAGCTGGAAACTGCATTAGAGAAGAATCAGTAAGGATTCCTAGATGGCTATCTATCCCTCACTTGCTCAGCACTTCAACTTGTTCTAAAAAATACTTTTAAAAAAAACTTCTCTTGTAAATTCAGGACCCATGGCTCAGTGGGTAGTACTTGGGCTTCTGAGCTCTGATTCTGGTCTAAGTACCATTCCACAAAATCTATGACACACATCTTGTGTGGTACTGAACTAAGTTCACTGCCCTCTTAGTGGACTTTGAAGGCTCTCTTGACATAATTTTAAGAAGGAACAGGGAGTTTTCTCTAGAAAATGTTGGTTGAAAGTGAGAAGCTTAGTCCTCCTTTTGAAGTAGTACCATAATCTCTTTCAAACGGGAGGCCTGTTTGCTCCCTTTCGCACAGGTATATCCAGCAATACAGTGCACTGTTCTCTGTGTACTGTGGAAGTCTTAGATTTTGTTCTCAGTTTCTGGAGTGGGAGCATGTGTGCTGATATACTCTTTGCTCTTTTTGTTTTTTACTGATCGTGATGGTTATTTCTTGCAAATGTTTTGATTATTTACGCTTTTTATACCTGTTGTCTTTGTACTGTTATTCTTCATTCTCTTTCTTCAATGTAGGGTTGACTTGGTAGTTCACTCCCTGAAAGACCTGCCAACAGCTCTCCCTCCTGGGTTTACAATTGGAGCCATCTGCAAGTGAGTATTATCTGTGAGAGTTCAATATGATTCATATAACCAGATGTCTACTCTCCAATTTAACTCTGGCTATGTTTGATGGAACAGCAGAGGGAACTTTTTTCTGCTGCTAATGCTCAAGTAAATTGCGATGGAAATTTCCTCACATGGATGATGGAAGAAATAACTGATGCAAAAATAGTGTGGGGACCATAGCACATTTATAATTTAGCCACTCATTTCTTCCCCCCCCCAACAATAGCCACTACCTTCAAGCACCTTATTCCCTTCTCTCTGCCCCCTGCTTTAATATAAATGACAAGCCCATACTGTGAATTTTACCCAAACTGCAATTGCAAGTTTGCAAATAGCCAATTTGCAAAAGTTGATACTGATTTATAACCACAGTTGTCTTACTATAGGCGTGAAATTCCTTATGATGCTGTTGTTGTGCATCCAAGTCATGCGGGAAAGTCCCTGGATGTGCTGGCAGAGCGGAGGTAAGGCATTGATCCAAGTAGGTATTTAGTGACCAGTTTTGGCAGCGCAGGGCAATCCACTTTCTTGACATAATTCCCCAAGTCAAAAGCTGAATAGGAAATGAACCAGCTGGCCTAAAACTTGGGCTGCAGGTCCATTTTAAACAAAAAACCCACAGGTTAGCGCACTGGGTGCAATTTTATTCCTGTATTATCTATGCATACGTACAACTAATTGGAAGAGTGATTATTCTTTGCTGTTTTGTAGAATGTGAAAATTCTAATGTAATTTAATGGGTTAGCACATTGTACTCGATCCACTTCCTGTATGAAAACTATAGACTTGGTTGCTGGGACTTCCAAGCTGGGAAAATTAACAATGTGGCATGTATTGAGGAAGATGATGACATGAAGCTTGCGGTTTCCCCATTTTCTATCATATTTGAAGGTTGGGATGGGGGAGGGTGCAGGCCGTATATTTACATCTGGTTTCTAGTGGCGATTGGGAGGAAGAAAAGACCTTGTGATGGATTGTGATTAGAGTTCACTTTCTGTGCAATATTTTTTTCTCTCTATTGGATCCCCGCAGTGTGGTTGGGACTAGTTCTTTACGACGAGCAGCACAGCTGAAGAGACGGTTTCCTCACCTGCAGTTCAAGGATATTGTATCCTTTTATTTCTGTTCAAAGTCATGTATACATAACAACAAAATTTTAACATCCTGTTTAAAGCCCACTCTCTGAGTATATGGGTGGAATGCAAGCAAATCATTTCAATTAGTGAAACTTAAAATCCTAGTATTTGAAAATTAAAAGCACTGTTTTACTTAAAGCTTCAAGAATTGTTCTGGAGTTAACCACCCATCTCTTTATAGATCAGTTGAATAAGACCTAGAGTGCTCTGTTCAATATCGTCAGCAGTAGAAGCAGTTCACCAGTTAGGTTGTTTAGTGTGAAGACACTTAGCAGAACTAAAATAAAGTCAAAAAAGCAAGCTGGCTCCCTGTATGCCATCATTCACTTGTGAAAAGGCAAAAGTTACCACCTTATCAGTGCACCTGAAGAATTGTTAATGTTGGGAAGGATCAAACTGGTGAACAATAAATATATCCTTGTGGTGGGTTGTTGCAGCACCCAGAGTACTCAGGGGCACAGTGGCTTTGAAGCCATATTGACCTGGTGTTGACAGGAATTTGTTCATGGTGATGAGATGTAATGAGGTTAATAGTGATGTTGAAAAGAATGTGTGGTATTACCTCTATCTGCCAGGCAAGTACCACTAAGGATGTTGTCGAGCTAGGGAAGTATTTCAGATTCAAGATTCAAAATTGCTTAATGTCATTTCCAGTACGCAAGTGTAAAGGCACAAAATATATAATACAATAAATTAAATCCATAAGATAGCTTATATACATAGATTGATTGTATGTCCATAAAGTGACGCTAGGCACAGGAGTGTCTGTACATAAGGTGACCAGTAGGACTGCTAAAGTAGTGATGGTGAGGTGGGTTAGTGGTTGGAGGTGTTGATCAAACTTACTGCTTGAGGAAAGTAGCTGTGGTTGTGGTGTGGATGCTACGTAGCCTCCTTCCCTGATGGGCATGGGAAAAACAGTCCATGAGCAAGTTGGGTAGGATCCTTCATGATGTTACCATTTTCTGGAACCTTTTTTGTAAATATGTCCTTGATGGTAGGTAGGCAAGTATTGGTGATCTATTTGGCAGTTTGATTACCCATTGTAGAGCCTTCCTGTCTGCCGCAGTACAGTTTTTATGGCATGCAGTGATGCAGCATGTTAGGATGCTCTCTACTACACTTCTGTAGGAGGGTGTGTGTATTGACGTGCATAGTCCAGCCCTCTTCAGCCTCCTCAGAAATTAGAGGCATTGGTGAGCTTTCCTGATTATGTAGAATGTGTTCTGGGACCTTGAGAAATTGTGCACTCCCAGAAGTTTGAAACTGCTGTGCCGCCGATGTAAAGTGTGAGTGGTGTGAGTTCTGCCTAACTCCTTTGTTTTCTTGCCATCAAGGAAGAGGCTATTTGCCGAGCACCAGGCCTCGAGCTCTTCCTTCTCCTATAAGGTGTCTCATCATTGTTGTTGATGAGCCCTACCATTATCATGGCGTCAGGGAACTTAACAATGATTACTCGTGTTCTTTAACGATTTTGATTGTAGCGAGGCAACTTGAACACAAGGTTAAAGAAACTCGATGAAAAGAATGACTATAGTGCCATTGTACTGGCAGCAGCTGGTCTGCGGCGAATGGGTTGGGAGAATCGGATCAGTCAGGTAACCTCAGCTTTGTATTCTAACCTAAGCAACTGTTCCATTCTAAAGGCCTTTTTATAAAGCAGCATTAATACTTTTCACATCTTTCCTGCATCTAAGATGGTATTTCTGTGAAGCACTGTGAATGGCTGTATGCACGTTGAAGCATGGCATTTGGCAGCATCAATAGGGCAAGTCCAAACTGGTGAAATGCAAAACCAGATCAGTATCCAATGACAATCACATTAAAACATGTATCCTGAATAGTACAGTGAAGTCATTCAATGCACAATGGGATGCTGCAGGGGGGATTTTGATAGGCTTTCATTTCTGGGAAACGATAGGCCAAGTGGCCTTAAAGAGCAATCAATTCTTTTCCCAGAAACTTGCACCACTCAACAAAAAATTACTGAATCCTCTGTTTCTAAGTGATTGAGCATCTTTTGCAACACACTCAAAATGCTGCAGGAACTCAGTAGGTCAGCCAGCATCCATGCAAATGAATTAACAGTTGATATTTTGGGCCAAGACTCCAGAATAAAAAAGTGGGGGAGGAGAAAGAGTACAAGCTAGAAGGTGATAGGTGAAGCCAGGTGGGTGGGAAAGGTAAAGGACTGGAGAAAAAAGAATCTGATAGGAGGAGAGAGTGGATCATGGGAGAAAGAGAAGGAGGAGGGGCCTCCCAGTTTGGACCCATCGAGAATCCCAGATACTGGTGCCCCTCCTTTTTCCCTTTCTCCCATGGTCTACTCTCCTTGCCTATCAGATTCCTTCTTCTCCAGCCCTTTATCTTTCCAACCCACCTGGCTTCACCTATCTCCTTTTAGCTTGTCCTTCTTTCCCGCCCCCCCCCCCCCCCCACTTTTTTGTTCTAGCGTCTTTCTCTTTCATTTCCAGATTTCCAGTTCTGAAGAAGGGTCTCAGCCCAAAACGTCAACTGTTTATTCTTTTCCATAGATGCTGCCTGACCTGCCGAGTTCCTTCAGCATTTTGTGTGCGCTTTCAAACATCTACAGAATTTCTTGTGTTTAACATCTTTTTCCTTTGTCCGGATTTTCCCGTGATAGTTAGAAGTGGGATGGTTTCTGTTGGTGCTTTATTTTTCAAAGCACTCGTCATGGACATCAAAATAATTGTTATGTTGCCAGAATGCACGTAGGTATAAGATTCTCCATTTTCTTCCAGATTTTGGAGCCTGAAGATTGTATGTATGCTGTGGGTCAGGTATGTTTAATGGAATGATATCTGAAATCCTCATTCTGTTTGTCTCTTTACAAATGTTGTTTGACTTGAAACTCCAAAGCTATCTTTGCCTGTAGGTTTGACCAGCTCCCCTAACTTGGTATTGCCTACTATTTGCCATATGGTTGCTTGTAAAACAGAGACTAACTGCATTTCTGATTAGTAAATAAAAATATTGCATAACAATCACTGGACCTGTAATCATAATACACATGTATGATTTATGTTTCTGAATATTAACTAACTTGTGCTGTATGTGCGTGTACGCCTGCGTGTGTGCGTGTTAATAACTGTGTGCTTTATTAGCTTGGTTACTGAATCCTGCTGTATGTTTAAGTACTCATGCTCAGCCCATTCATATGTGCAGAAGGTATTTTTTTAATTTTCTGCTGTTAATTGTTTTTGTGTTGCTAATGGTTCCAGGGAGCCCTGGCTGTTGAAGTCCGGATGAATGATCCAGACGTCTTAGAAATGGTTTCTGCTCTCAACGACACCGAGACAGTTCTCCGCTGCATAGCTGAACGTTCCTTCATGAAACACCTGGTACAGTTAAAAATAAGCAAAATTCACCTGTCATCCTCTTATTCTCTCATTACTTTCCAGCCTACAGATCTGCAGAATGACACTGTCCCAATCAAGGATGAGGTGGCTACTGGGACCTACTCACACAAGCATAAACATATCTAGCAACACATGAACGTTTAAAGAGAAAACCAGGATATATCAGAATCAGGTTTAATATCAGCAGCATATGTTATGAAATTTGTCATGCAGCAGCAGTACATTGCAATATATTATAATAAAACAGGTAAAAATAGGTAGTGCAAAAAGAGGAGGAAAGGTGAGGTAGTGTTGTGCATTCAGAAATCTGATGGCAGAGGGGAAGAAGCTGTTCGTGAATCTTTGAGTTATGTGCCTTTAGGCTCCTGTACCTCCTCCCTCATGGTAGCAATGAGAAGAGGGCATTTCTAATATTTTCCCTTTTCAGGTTTTCCCCGCTATTCGAAGGTAGAGCGTTCCCGTGAAATGGTCCGTAAGCCGGAATGTTGTAAAGTGAAGAAGCAATTATCATTTATTTATATGAGAAAAATTTGTGAGCGTTCGCAGACCCAAAAAATAACCTACCAAATCATGCCAAATAACACATAAAACCTAAAATAATAGTAACATATAGTAAAAGCAGGAATGATCTGATAAATACACGGCCTATGTAAAGTAGGAATACTTTTCTGCAATTATTGCGGCACTGTCCACCGTAGCAAAAATCTCGCAGAAGCACTCGGCGCAAGCGCTCTTGGCAGAAGCACTCGGCGCAAGCGCTCTTGGCAGAAAGACGGCGCAAGTGCTCTTCGTAGAAACACTCGGCGCAAGCACTCTGGGCAGAAGCACTCTTTCCAGTAACTTTTAGGCTATGAAGCTGCCAAATCATACCAAATAACACATAAAAATGCACAGCTTATATAAAGTAGAAATAATGTATGTCCAGTGTAGTTTCACTTACCGAAATTGGGAAGACAGTAAGCACACTGATGATGGTGTGTTAGGCTGAGTTGTTGGGGGTTGGGGTGGTGGGAGACTGGGGTGTCATCTCATCTGTTTCCATCAGGGCAGGCAGGTCATCTTCTATGTCTGCCTGCCTTGATGTCGAAGGTCGAGGTTCGTTGTCTGCTGTGGCTGATGTGGAAGGCTTGACTGCTTAGCCCCGCGCATTTTTCTATCATACAGTTCTTTGTAAGCACTCAAACCATCCTGCAAGTATGCCCTAAACCTATGTACCCTTTCATAATTAAAGTCATATTTTTCTGCAATCTTTGCAGCATTGTCAATCGCAGCGCAAATCTCAAGCAATTGCTTCACGTTCAGTTCCTAGATGACTTCACTTTCAGGCCATTCGCTACTACGTTCGGTTTCAATTGTCATCCTTTCCTCTTCATCAGCTCTTCATCTGTCAGTTCTTGATCATGGGATGCCAAAACCTCTTCAACATCATCTTCGTCAACTTTCACAAACCCTTAGCCAAAGTGACTGTGTTCTTACTTCGTTCACCACAAACGAAACGCTTTATTATGTCTAGTTTTACGCTAAGTGTAACACCCTTACGCGCTCTTTTAAGCTTTTCCGATACCTTAGAACTCCGCTTGCTAACGGATGCACAAAATAAATCGACATAAAGCACAGATGCTCATAGGCATGTGTTTAAGCAATGCCGGCTAGAATGCTATTCCGGGGGAGGAGCTTGGCTGCTCTGTGCACTCTGCCTTTTTTCGTAATGGTGAAAGCACCTTCTGTTAGCGAAAACAAGTAACGAATGTAGGTCTTTTGTAACAGTGAGTTGTCGTAAAACGAACGTTCGAAAAACGGGGGACACCTGTACTTGGTGGTCATCACTGATCCTGGGGTGGAACTTTAAACTGCATCATTGGTGTAGAACTAGAATCAGACACAATTACAGAGTGGATACTGCCTGCAGATGTGCTTATCTCAAGGAAATTAACATACCTACTGATGTTTACAACAGTTCACCAATTTCATGGTCACAGTTTATTGAAGCTTGGCTTGATTTTTTTTTCTTCCGCCATATGTTTTGCATTCTGATGGGAATTGCTATGCAGTGAATGGACGTCTAGCTGTTTCTTTTTTAATTTTAAGCCCTGTTCTCTTTTTTAATTTTTAAAACCCCACACCATTTTCTTTTAAAACACCCTTCCCCCCCCCCCCCCCCACTCATCATCATCACCACTCAGCCTTCCACCTTGAGTCCAGTGATGTATGATACAATTCCTTATGACCGTAGATAATATGACAAGTGGGGATCAAACCTGGCATCTTTTAGTTGGTACAATTTTTTTTTGCGTATGTTATCTAGATTGTTCCCACTTGTTAAAACCTTGTTTCTATTACATTGCTATAAGATAAGAATCTAATTGGCTCTGTGTTGCATGTTCTGTGCAGGAGGGAGGCTGCAGTGTGCCTGTTGCTGTTCACAGTGTCATTAATCAAAACCAGGTAATGTTGTTTGTCTTATGACTGATGTTTTTATTTTGCTCTGTGTTTAAGTTGAATCCACTTCATATAATATTTTCTATATCTTGTAATTCCAGCTCTACCTCACAGGGGCTGTATACAGTCTTGATGGATCCGACAGCTTAAAAGATACAATGCAAACCAGTGTTTCCACTCAGACACAGGTACATTAAAAATCTACTCTGATACATTAATGAAGGACTGCTACAGAGTCTGAAGTATTGCCTTTTGAATCAAACATTAAATTTCATGAATGGCTGTGAGAGATCCTATGCTCGAGGATAGTGTTCTTCACTGCCATGTCCATGAGCCACAGTCAATTGTCCAGATTCTGCAGGAGTTGGGTGGATAGAATGTGTTTGGGAACAAGTCAAGGTGTACATACAGAGCTCAGTGGGAACGGGGAAAAGTGTTTAGGAGTAAAATAAGAATTGGGCCAGGAACGCATCTTGATCTGGGACATGTCATGAACATGAATGGATGTGTAATCAGAGCCAAAGATTGGCTGGGATATCAGATGCTAGAGATTGGAGCATTGTTGCTCCAAGATAGAGTGAGTTTGCAGGAGAGAAAGTGAAGAAACTTTACAATGTAGATGAGTTGTGTACTCCCTCTCTGTCCATTTGATGGACACAATGGCTGCCACCCTCAAAATTGTCCTTTTATTCCCACTCTCTGCTTCCTGACTATATTTAGTTTTCAGTAATTATTGTGTACCCAATCCCAGGATCGCACTTTTTATAGCCTTTTTCTAAATCTACTTTTATCCTTCAAACTTTTTGGAGCCTTAAATTACTCTAACAGATTAATGAAATGCAAATTCCCTTTCTTAAGTGCATTTTGCTGCTTCTCAATCGAAATTCGATGTTCCAAGTTCCTTGATACCAAGCTCATCACAGTAAATTCCAGCATTTTCTCAAACACAAATGCTAGTCTAACTGGTGCAATTCCTTTTCCTGCTCCCTCTACTTCCTTGAATGACAGAGTGTATTTGCACCTTTCCATCGAAAGCAACCATAATATGTGGGGGCAGAATTCAGCCATTTGACCCATCGAGTCTGCTCTGCCATTCCAGTCTATATTCTATTGAAGATTAAAGCTGATGCGGCCCCATTTCTATAAGCGTCACTGCAGACTTACACAAATACAGAGGACTATAACACACACAAAATGCTGGTAGAACACAGCAGGCTAGGCAGCATCTATAGGGAGAAGCGATGTCGATGTTTCGGGCCGAGATCCTTCGTCAGGACTAACCGAAAGGAAAGATAGTAAGAGATTTGAAAGTAGAGGGGGGAGGGGGAAATGCGAAATGATAGTAGACTGGAGGGGGTGGGATGAAGCTAAGAGCTGGAAAGGTGATTGGCGAAAGTGATACAGAGCTGGAGAAGGGAAAGGATCATGGGACAGGAGGCCTCAGGAGAAAGAAAGGAGGTGGGGGGGGAGCACCAGAGGGAGATGGAGAACAGGCAAACAACTAAACATGTCAGTGATGGGGTAAGAAGGGGAGGAGGGGCATTAACGGAAGTTAGAGAAGTCAATGTTCATGCCATCAGGTTGGAGGTTACCCAGCCGGTATATAAGGTGTTCCTCCAACCTAAGTTTGGATTCATTTTGACAATAGAGGAGGCCATGGATAGACATATCAGAATGGGAGTGGGATGTGGAATTAAGGACTATTCTTGTTTGCATAGCTAGGAACCTGGTGTGAGCCCCTGCCTTCCCTATGGTTGTGCCAGCAATTTGGTTGGCATTTCAGCCATCCACTGGCATTCCTGTCAAGGTTGGGCAAAAATTCCATGTTTTATTCTGTACAGCTTTCAGCTTTGAATGTGTTCTCTAGAGAGTTCCAGGATTGAAATCACTAATTGTCTTCCTCCTCAGGATGAAGATTGTAACGTTGCTGATGTTCAACATGTTGGGATCATGGCAAAGAGAATACCACACAACTCCCAGGTAGCAGCTGAGAAACTGGGAATGGACTTGGCCAATCTATTGCTTAGCAAAGGTGCCAAGGATATCCTGACTGTTGCCAGGCAGCTGAATGATGCAAGATAATGCATTGTATTTATCCTAATGTGAATACTATATGGTTATTTAAGCATTCAAAAAGCTATAAATACGCAGTAACCAAAGGTGACAGACAGTATCCCTTCCCAGTGCCTTATGCATATCATTTGCTTCTGTAAGCTTTCACAGTTTATTGTATTTGTACCTCCTAAACTGCGCTCTAAACAATCTAGGTTGTTTCATCAACTTAACTTCCATCTGTTGCTGGGATCCTGTCGATGCTCTAGTCATGCTATCTGATTCAGTACGTAACCTACATTTTCTTTTATTTTTCAATTATCTCAAAAGGGTATGTACATTTTTTAACAATAAAGTAGTTATAATATAAATCAATTTGTTCAAAGGGTACTTTTGAAATTGCTGATTTTGAAGTACCTGTTAATTTAAAATTGGAACTTGAAGTAATTTTTTTAATGCTGCCTATGCAGTTTTATTTAGTTTACACTATTGAACAGGTTGGGTTTTAGTTAAAAGTCTCTTTAGAATGTGAAATTGAATTTTGGTCTTGTTCCTTTCACTATTCCAGCCTGTCTCATTCTAATATTTAGTCCTTTCTTTTGTTCTGTTGTGTCAGTTAATAACATAAATGCAGTAGTAGTGTCAACTTCCTCCTTATGAGAGGGGTAGTGATATTTTTATTCATTTGGGCATTACTGGCAAGGCCCTAGTTGTCCTTGAAGTTGGTCAGTTCTGGTTTGCAGCTAGTAGCATGTCATGTTCATTGGTGTTGAATGATTGCAGCATATGGGTCTTTTGCATGGAGATATTGTACAAGAAAACCATTATCCATCTTGTCTCTATTTGCATGTCATTCCAGGATAATGCAGATCAGGCAGAATCTGTGAAAAGAGACAAAAATTAATGTTTCAGGTTAAACACCCTTTTTTTTTCAGAACCTGTTCTGATGAAGGGTCTTCGATCTGAAACATTCTATTTCTCTTGCTACAGATTTTGCTTTAAAGGTAGTTTTTTTCTTAAATGTGGCAATAATAAACCAATTTACATGTAAATGTATGTAAAAATGTCTGATGTCAAATTTTCCTGACGATCATTCACAGTGGACATTTGACACTGCAGCTGAGTTTAATTTTTTTGGTTGTCATCTGTTATTGTTACAAGTAATCTTCCTTCTGGAATTAATGGGAGAGAAACCCATATGGTACCTTCCCATTTCTGTGACCCAATATTTCTCTAGCTGAGCTGAGCACACTTAACATGAGGAGGCCAGCATAAGAGTTTTGGAGCATTTTGATTTTAATGTCAGCATTGGTTACTGAAACGGCTTCTGAATCAGATGTGTATGGTCTGAAGTTCCACTCTAGAGACTAAATCCAGGCTCACACTCTTTTTTGTACTGGTGTTGCTCTGCCAAAGTTGCTGTCTCTTTGTTTGAAATATTGTACTAAGATCCTGTCTTCTCTCTCAGTTGGAACCTAAAGAAATTTTGTGATGAAGTGGAGGGTTTTCTGGCCATTGCTTAAACCTAATCAAAACTACACACATTATCTAATCATCATCACATAGGAGCTTGCTCTATGCAAACTGCTGGTTTTCTACGTTACAACTGTAACTGTAGAAGTAGACATTGAAGTGTTTTGTGATGTCCTGAAGTTATGAACGATACTAAAAGTATTTCTTTATAATTTGTGACTGCACCAAATGCAAAAGAGAAATACATCAGACTTTTAATGAACTTTATTGGTTGTTGTGTTGGCCACTTACAAAGGATAATGTATGTCACACTTTGTTCCTTAATACCAGGGTTTCTGTTACTGAGGCTTAAGGCTGGATTATATGAATTATATTTTAACAAAGTAGGGTTTCATGGTGCTTTTTAAAAGTAGGCCAGAAATCTGAAGTTACTGTGGGTTGCCATAGACTGCACTTACTTAAGCCTGCTGCAGTAATTGCATAGCTTACTTTCCAAGGGAGACTAAAAACTGCAGACCAAAAACATGAAAAACAAGACCAAAACAAAAAAACATTGAAAATCTGGGAAGAGGAATTTGACTGCAGTGCTCACTGTTCTTAAGGGCTGGATTTCTTTCCAGAGTGAATGGAAGCCAGAATGCCATGAAATGTTTGTTTTTTGCTTCTTTGCAATAATTGCCAGGTTTAGCTTTAATGCTGTTACAGTGGATAGACTACTTTTACCTTAAAACATAAACACTTAGGTGCCTTCTAAACTCAGACTAGTAGAAATGTTGAAAACACATCTATAATTTAATCTATAATCTCTGGCTTTCTGTCCTCTCTCCTCGTAGACTACCTTTAAATTGTGTGGTAGTCGGATTTATTGCCATAGAGTTGGTTAACTTTTCATATTTTGTGCAAAATGATCTGTAGCTTTCCAGCCCTAACCTAATGACTGAAGTTACTGAAGAGGCAAAGAAAATTCAGACAGCAGCTAAGTTCTGTGTATTACCTCAACCTTGTATTTTTAATCAGCACAACCTTGTGTGAAAGAAAAAGAACATTTAGTGATCAAACTGAGAATTCCCCACAACTGGGTACTGGTGAGCCCCACCATTTAGTTCACCAATATTAGTACTTTGAGAACAAGAAGAATGGGATTCTGGCTCAACATGACACAAAGAGTAGTTGTGATAAAGTGCCCTGTGTCTGTGGTGTTTGTGTTCCATTTGCAAGATTCACTGGATTACATGAGAAATTGGGTATTTATGCCCTGTTAAAATGCAAGTTGTCTCTGATACGAACATAGGTGAGGGCAATTGCAATTTAACCTACCCATTGGAAACTGCTGGGATTAATAGAAAATGTAATTACAGTAGTGTTAAACAGAGTTCCATCTGATCCTGTGGAATTCTCCCCACCCATAAGGTGCATGGTTTCAGTATAGTTTAAAAGTAAATCACAGTCTTTTAATATTTTGCCTTTCAGAGAATATGGGATCAAACTTGGTTTTGGTTTAAGATACAGGATTAATGCAGTAGTTGGATAAGTTCTAGCCAGCATAGACATATTTTCCCAGGTTCCTTACTGTGAGATATCTCTCTACCTTGATTCATAAACAATGAGGAACATTGATGAGTAATTTCAAATGCAAATTTGATGATTGGAAATGTTCTACAAACAGTTAAGAATAGCTTTTTCATTTACATGAATATTTCCCTTGTTGCTATCTACAATTCCTCATTCACCAAGCTGTAGGATTTTGTAGGAGAGCCTTACTAAAATGGGTCTCCATTGTTCACCAATGATGTAAAATGTCTGTTAATTAGAGGCACAGAAACTGTTGAGTAGGACTGGACTCTCAGGGCCTAAATCCCCATAAACACAATTCCTAGAACACACTAAATGATAAACTTTATTTTTTTAATGAAAAATGATCTTGCAAAAGAATTAACAAATAAAATTCTACTGGTCCGGGATAGCTTTGAAGCAAGGTAATGTTTACGGGAAAGTTTCTTACTGTTATGTCTTTGATGCTGTAGATAGTCTGAAATGAGGTTGCTTATATTAAATATCAGTATTGTTGCTGTGATGTTTACCCTTTGCAGTAATGTCAAAATAGAACAGCATAAATAAAGAATTCGTTTCTGAAATGTTCGTTTTTTTTTAAACAAAAGGTCTTTGCTTGAAGTGGAGCAAATTCAGAAACAATCTGCAGAAACAATGATTCACTAAGTAGTCGGTCTGATTTGTGTGTCTCCTGAATGTGGACAGTGTTAGCTAAAGCACATTTACTCAATGTATATTTCTTCTCCATGACACTGAGTTCCGAAAATACCCGCTGTCACTCACCATACTTTCTAGATAATGTTTTGTAGCCAATATATTCTTTGACATCAATGTGAACATTCCAATGAGGGTTAGCAGAAGATTATTTAGAATCTAAGCTGGTTGGCCTTTACAGTGGCATTTCCAACTTTCCTTCCATCTCAGGGTTAAGATATATGCAAAAGCATTTGTCAAATCTTTTATCTTCTCAGTTCCTACAAACACATACAGTTGTAAGAAAACATTTATTGTCCCTTTGCAGTTATCTGGTTTTCTGCATTAATTACTCATAAAACGAGATCTGATCTTCATCTCAGTCGCAATAATACACAAATACTATCTGCCTAAACTAATAGTACACAAACAATTGTACTTTTCATGTCTTTATTGAACACATTACTTAAGTATTCTGTTGTTGATTTACTCTTTGTTTCAGATCATTGTCTTGTTGCATCATCCAACTTCTATTAAGCTTCAGTTGATGGACTGCTACCCTACATTCTCCAGTAAAATCCCTTGATACAATTTTGAATTTATTATTTTCTCAACAATTGCCAGCTATTCAGGACCTGAGGTAGCAAAGCAGCCCCAGACCGTGATGCTCCTTCCTCCATGTTTCATAGTTGGGATGAGGTTTTGGTTTTGGTCTGCAGTGCCCCTTTTCCTCCAGATATGGTGGTGTACATTTCTCAAATCAAAATAAAATCAGATCAAGTTTAATTGTATTTTAAACTATAGATGGAGACAGTGTTCCACTGGGGCCAAGGTGCAAAACGGTACACAAGCTTTCAAAATAGCGACGGGGGGGGGGGGGGAAGAGGGAGAAAACAAACATCGTCACTTTAGAAAACACAGTTTTTAGTCCAAGACCCTGAGTGACAAATCCCACAGATTGATGGTTCCCGGCATCCAGCTTGTAACTCCACCAATCCAACACTGGTGGGAGCGGCTACTCCTAACAAAGTCTGGACACCACACTGCAGCGCAAGCCTGTGGCTTGAGGCCTAGTCCCAGCTACGACCAAGGCAACACTGCTGTCTCACCACCAAGCAAGGGAAGCAGGCCTGCAGTAGTCAAATGTCCAACAAGGTCTTGTGGTGCCAAAAAGGTCAACTTATGTCTCATCTGTCCACAGACTATTGTTCCAGAAGCATTGTGGAACATCCAATTGGTCTTTTGCAAACTTGAGAAGTGCAGCAGTGTTCTGTTTTGGAGAGCAGTGGTTTCCTCCGTGGTGTCCTTCCATGAACACCATTCTTGTTCAGTGTTTTTCTTAGAGTGGACATAAGAACAGAGATTTTAGCAAGTTTTAGAGATTTCTATAGGCCTTTTGCTGTTACCCTTGGGTTCCTTTTCCACCTCCTTCAGCAATGCATGATGTGCTCTTGGTGTGATCTCTGCAGGACACCCACTCTTAGGGAGAGTGGCAATAATACTGTATTTCCTGCATTTGTAGACAATTTCTCTTACTGTGGACTGACGAACACTCAGGTCTTTAGAAATGCTTTTGCAGCTTTTTCCAGCTTCATGCACCTCTACAATTCTTCTTCCAAGGTCCTCTTTAAGTTGTTTTGTTTAAGTCATGGTGCACATAAACAGATCTTTCTTGAGAAGAACAGGCTCTGTCAGTAACCTGACTTTGTGTTACATTTTTATAGGGCAGGGCCCCTCCACAACCCACATCTTCAATCTCATTGATTGGAACACGTGACTCCAAATAGCTTTTGTAGAAGGCATTACCCCAGAGATTCACATACTTTTTGAACCTAGACTGTGGTTGATTAAATGGTGTACAGAAGAAATACAATTGTGTGTTATTAATTTAGACAAATTGTGTTTGTCTATTATTGTGACTTAGATGAAGATCAGACCACATTTTATGAGTGAGTAATGCAGAAAACCAGGTAATTGCAAAGGGTTTTCTTGTAACTGTACATGTCACTCAGAGCAATAGAGAGTGCAGGTTACACAATGAATGACCAAAACATAAATGTGTGTAAGTTTTTTTTTATTTTTCCACTTTACAGTCAGGTGAGTTTGCAGTTATCCTCCTGACCTGGCTGTCTTTCTACACTTTTTCTTTTGAGATGCATTATTCTCTAGCTATCTTTCTTCCTTCAATCTCAATGACAAAAATAACATCTCTGATCAGGAATAGCTGGACATTCAGCTTTTATTCCTGTTCATTTGTTCAATTGGGTTGATGACGGGGCCAGTTCAGGGGATGTTATACAAATCATATCAGGATATAAGACAAAATATTAGACAATAGCTTATCAAAGTGCTGAGTTTTATGCAGCATCTTAAGGATAGATAGACTAAGAGATTTAGGAAGGGAATTCATTATCTCTTGGCCTTGGCAACTGAAAGCATGGCCAGCTATTACATTTGGGAATGATTAAGGGATTAGAAAGGAAAGAAGGCTAGAGATTTCAGAGAAAAGATGGGCTATGGCGATATAGGGATCTGAGAAGTTTAAAAATCACCAAAGAACCTTGTCAAATTGAGTTATTAAAAAAATCATAACAAAACTCAGCTATACAAGCATTGAAAGTTTTACATTTGTGGTTATGCAAATAAATTGTAGCATAAGCTCAAAGCCTAATTACCCACTTCAAGTAAACATTGGGTGCAATTTCCTGGTTGCGTCCAAACTGGAAACTCTACCTCATTACCACCTCTCTCCTCCAGCAAGTAGTGTAAGCTAGGCAGGTAATGCCAATGGTTGCTGTTTCCTGGTTAAAGCAGTACATTTCCGTGAGCAAGCTCAGTGACAGGGAGACTCACTCTGCTGGGTAATCTGTATTATTGCAGTCCTGGTCTGGCTGTTTCCCATCAGACAGCTGATTTCTTTTCCACATCCTGATGACTGTCAACACAGTCAAACCAGCAGCAACTGCTAGCACAATGCCAATGATCGGACCCACCAGGGACATATAGTTGATGTTAGTGCTGTGGATCATTCCTAAGAAATGGGAAAGGAGATATCATTGGTCTCACACACACAAGGTTAACAGAAATAACCATGGGGAAAATCCCATTTGTTCTGATGAGAGATCCCTAAAACACAATCTAATAACTTAGAATAACGTCATTGCCTGATGCTGACAAGCAGCAGAAAGGTTCATGTCAATACTCAAACCACGCACGTGTGTTAATAGGTATCTTAGAAAAAGCAGAGCTAACAAACAATTGAATTACTTCCAGAGATTAATCATTTTATTCATTTAAATTTAGCGAAAAACCACATGAGAAGTGAGGCATAGGTTGAGCAAAGGAAGATAAATTTGCGTCTTAATTAATGTCAACCTACTTATACCACTTAGTGGCACTACTCACCACTCCATCTTCAACACACCTACTATTTGCACCTAATGTAAGTTTTAACCAGAACAACAACAGCACTGCTGTCAGTACTGTCGACAATATAGTTAAATGGAGTGTTCATTTTTAATTCACATAAAGCAAAGACAACATTTGATCGCTTTGTGAAAAATGAACAGAGTGTACTTTTCTGGATCATTTGATATCATTCATCTAGACACTTCTTGGCATATATTGTTCTAGTTACAATTTCTATGCCAGCAGTGTACAGAAATTACATAATTCCCCCAGAACTCTCCTTTTGAAAGCTGGACCATTTTGGGTTAGAGGCAGTCATCATCAGACACTCTTGAGACAACTAGATCTTACTGATATGGATGCCTTCAAGTAAGCAAATGACTGGATTGTCACCTACACACATTGAATCATCCAACATCCCATCCCATGTATCTGCAGCCTGACTGACCCTTGGTACTTTTCCCCTGACCTTCCAGTTTCCCCCAGGTTCTACAGCCCATCTAGTCCATACCAAACTGTTATTCTGCCAAGTCTCATTGACCTGCACCTGGACCATTTTCCTCCCATTTAAGTACTTATCCAAATTTCTCTTAAATGTTAAATCAAACCTGCATCCACCACTTCTGTTGGCAGCCTATTCCACTTTCACACCACCCTCTGAATGAAGAAGCTCCCCTCAGCTCTTTCCCTTAAATATGTCACCTTTCACCATTAACCTATGACCTCAGTGAAAAAAGCCTGCTTGCATTTCGCCTACCTTTGGTCCTCATAATTTTGTATACCACCTCATTCTCCTATGCTCCAGGGAATAATGTCTAACTTTTTCAACCTTTCCCTATAATTCAAGTCGTCAAGTCCCAGCAACATCTCTTCACCCAGTGCTGCAATTCCCTTCCCCCAATATCCTGCAGTTCCAATTTTGCCTTTCAAGCACCCAACAAATGCCTTTCTCCCCAAATCCCATCCCCACCACTGAAAGTGCATCCCAATAGGTGAACTAAAATTTCATTGTGTTGCATTTATTGTCACTGCGACGAGATTCAGGATTCACCTTCACCTCCGAGGCTGCAATAGTGTAAAAAGCTCATCACCTCCTTCCCACAGCCAATTAGGAAAGGGCATTAATCTTGCCAGTGTCACCGATCTCCTATTATCAGGGAACAAAAGAGTGTGTGAGTGTTTGAACCCATCAGCCTCATGAATTGTGGCATCTAGTGTCAAACCAAGAGAGAAGAATCCGGGAAGAACAAAGATTGCATAATTTGGTACTGGGACTTTTGGAAAGCATTATAGAACTGAATAATGGAGCGTTAAGCTTTAGAACAGAGAATCTAGAATTTAAGAAAGACCATGTAAGGTAGAGTATCCAGAATTAAGAAGGAAGAGAGAAAGGTTCAAAGCAGCAGTTAATATAGGCACAGGGAAGGTTGCAATGGACAGTGTTTGGAGGGCAGTTCAGAGAAGTGTTAGCCGCAAAGCAGTAAACTGTTTTTGGGTACCTTGGCCAACATGTGAGGCAGCTTATTAGCACTGGAAGCCATTGAAAAGTTCAACAACATAAAACTGTGCAAAACTCCCATCACAAGGGGTACGCACCTTGCTTTGTGCCTGGGATATTTTGCCTTGTAATTTTCCTGCCACTTACCATTTAGAGGTGCTGGAGTTCCTGGGGTCAAATAATCTGAAACAAAGAGCAACAGGAATTACTGTTTCAGGGAGGAAAACTGGAAGCAAAGTGACACAGAACCAAACCTAATTTAAAGATGGCTTTGCAGGAATTTAAGCCAGAAATTTCTCAAACAACATTACTGATTTATTAACCCCCAGCCCAAGGGAAAGGAATCTTACCCAGAGTTTCATACGCAAAGCAGAACCAGTTAGAAGCAGTTTAATTTCTGCCAGCTGACCTGTACCTCCTTCCCTGGTGTAAATGGGTCCAGATGAAACTGTGAAGGTTTGTGTTGTCATTTTTTCATAGTTGAGCATTTCTCGCCTTCGCCTCTTTCTTCCATGACCATAGCAGCCCTGTATGTTCACAAGGAGAGAGCAAGAATTATACATCATTACATCACACAATTTCAGCTGGCCCCATGAAAGAGCAGGGAAATTAATCCCATTCCTCTGCCATTTCACAATAGCACCACATTTTTTGTTGCCTTTCATTGATCCAATGTTCTATTGTTATCCTAAAGTTACTAGCGAATCCACTTCTGCCCCCTCTCATTCAGCACATTCCAGGTTATCATCAGCTTTGTGGGCACAAACAAATATTTCTTCAAGTTGCCTTTGGATCTCTTGTCTATTACAATAAATTAGATAATCTGTTTAGGCACTATCTCCACAGTAAGTGATTTCTCCATCCCTAACCATAGACATAGATCATACTTGGACTGACTGTAACTGCTATGGGACCAAAATTTGGTCTCAGACAATTGAAGGAATGCAGTATTATACACAGTCAGAAAGGATTACCATAATCTACTGACCCATTCTTGGTCTGGGACTTCACAAATCTACTACACCTTGAGGAGAATCACACATGGAATGTTTTAGAGAGGAAGAAGGATACGTAAAGATGGTTTGTCCTGACTTGATCTATATTGCACTGGACCTATTCTTGAGATAAATCTGGAGAAGACCATAAAATCCATGTCCACAACCTTCTACACAGAGGAAGGATGATGGGATCGTTGTTATGTAAGTAACACAGACAGTGAGGAGAGAGCAGAGGACTAGGAATTAGAAAACAAACAATAAAAGCAGAAAATCAGTAGGTCAAGCAACATCTGTGGAGGCAGAGTTTGCATTTCAGATCTAGGGCAGCACAGCCACACCACAGGTGAAGCTGCTGTCTCACAACACCAGAGACCAAGGTTGAATTGTGACCTCAGCTGCTGTCTGTGTGGAGTTGGCATGTTCATGCTGTCACTACGAGGATTTCCTCTGGGTGCTCCTTCTCCCTCCTACATCCCAAGCACATGAGGGTTAGTGGGTTAATTGCCCAATGTAAATTACCCCTAGTGTGCAAATAAGGGGTGGAATCTGGTGGGGGGGGGGTTTGACAAAAATGTGGTGGGTGAATAAAAAATGAATTAATATAAGCTTCAAGTTGAGTCAAGTTTATTGTCATGTGTACAGGTACAGTACAATGAAAAACCTGCTTGCAGCAACAGCGCAGGGACATGTAGGTACAGACAGCACAGAAAATTTACACGCAAATTGTACAAGACAGAGAAAAGAGAGAAAAAGAAATAGACTGCAAAAATAAGAACTCAGTGCAAAAAAAAGAAGATACAATCAGAGCAAGAGGTGGTCTATAGTGTTCCATTGGGTGTGTGAATGAGTGGTTGATGATTGCAGAATGGGCCCAAGAGCATGATTTCGTGTTGTACCTCTCTATGGCTTTGCAATCTTTCAACAATAATTAAGAAGCTTGGCAACGTCCAGGACAAAGCCAGCTTGATTGATCCACCACACTAAAGCACTCACTCCTTGCACCGTCCGATCATTCTGGCTGCAGTTTGCACCATTTCAGCTCTCACTGCGACAACTTGCTAACTCCTCTATAACAGTTCCTTCTCCTTCTGAGTCTGCGACCTCTACTACATGAAAAGACAAGGGCAGGATGTACATGGAAACAACACTGCCTGCATGTCCCTTTCCATCTGACTTAACTGTCTTTGGCCTTGGACTCCCTACCTCACAGCAGTACGGGAACTACCTACACCACAGAGACTGTACTTCTCCTGGAAGGAGGTCATTACCACAATCTCAAAGATGAATAAGGGATAAGCAACAATTTATTTATTTATTTATTGGGATACTGCACAGAATAGGCCTTTCCGAACGTTTGAGCTGCACCACCCAGCAATCTCCCGATTTAACCCTAGCCTAATCACGGGACAATTTACACTGACCAATTAACCTACCAACCGGTACATCTCTGGACTGTGGGAGGAAACCCACGCAGTCACAGGGAGTACATACAAACTCCATACAGGCCGTGATGGGAATTGAACCTGTGTCGTCTGTACCATAAACCATTCTGCCACCCTTAATGTCTCATTTGTGACTTTCACAGCAGTATCCATGTCCCACAAGTGAATAGAAAAAAGACAGCCTGTATACAAAAAACATCAAGCATGAACTGTGTAACACACTCCAATTTGCCTCACACATAACATTTTATGTAAATAATCCCTTAAACCGCATAACTTTGGCAGATTTGTAGCATATCTTTATGCATGTAGCACGACCAGCCGATGTAGCACATTTATATGTTTATAGGTGCCTACCCAACAGAAACAAACCCATGGAACCACCAAAATGTCCACGCAGGCCATCAAACACCTAGTCACGTTTGTCCTTCAGTAATCCCAATTTATTCTCCCCACATTCCCATCCAACAGGCTTACCACTTACCTCCAGAATAAGGACAATTTTCAGTGTCAATTAACCTACCAACTAGCACTTGGGAAGAAATCAGAGTACCCAGAATAAGCCAATGTAGTTGAAGGGAAAACGTACAAACTCTGCACGGGTAGTGCCAGAGGTCAGAATTGAAACTGGGATGCAGGAGTTGAGAGGCAGCAATTCTACTAGTTCACTAATGCCTTAAGTTTATAAGACATAAGAGCAGAATTAGGCCATTCAAACTATCAACTCTGCTCTGCCATTTTGTCATGGCTAACCTTATTGTTGCAATCAACCCCATTCTCCTGCCTTCTTCTCATAATACCGCCCAACAACGCACTGCCTGTAAGAATAATTCACCTTGGAAGCTGATGAGCACTCACTTGTAGTGAGGTCTGACAGGTTTTGGCCTCACAAAGCCTGGTTACGCAATGTACGTAGATAGTAGAGAGCTTCCTGTCCCTATGCTCATTAAACCGGAATGTGTCAAAGACAAACCAGGATTTCTTGCTGATTCCATTTCTGATGATAGCTGTGCGAGGGCTAATGTTGCACCTAGAGACAAAGAAGGAGAATGGCAATGGAGTAAAAAAAAAATTAGCATCATCCAGATCTTCACTCTGATTTAAAATAAAGTCAGATCTGCTCAAGTTCAGAGAGCAAGATCCTAATCCATGTTACCCAGTGAAGAAGGTGTATCCAGTGTCAAGAAAGGAGAGATTAAATGGTGACGGTGTGGCAAAACAGTGATCCAGGAGGACATTAAAGCTGCAAATCAAACAGACGATCCATTAGACATATTGGCTTATGAAACAACTTATCCCCTCAGTTTACACCCTCTCACCCACTCCTCAGTTCTGACTGGAGGGCAGATTCCAAAGCCAATAAAATCCTAGTAGCCAGGAATCATTTTTTAAGTGAATGTCAGTGAGATATTTGACTGGGGGAGGGCCACCAGGCCAAATTACTTCTGAGACCCATCAGATCAAGGCTCCCCAGATAACCCTGCCTCCTTCGTTCCTACCTAGCCTTTATATTGTTGTATCCTTTCTGAAATCACGTAGCTACTCACAAACTGGAATTAACGTCTCCTATACAGCTGATAGAACTCCACCGTGGATGGTCCCAAGCCTGGCTGTGAAAGGAGGAGGGTTAGTCATGGGGCTAGCAACCCCATCCTGTAGAAACCCAGAGCTACAGAAACCCAACAGAAGCTCCAAAGACCTCATCCCTAGAAGAGGAAGGATTCACCAAGAAGATGGACTACATCTGGAGAAAATGTGAAAGACTGGCCCAGGAACGAGAACTCTGGCCAGCTGCTGTTGGCTGCCTATGCCCGGGTAGAGATGAGGGGCTTGAGAAGAGAAGAATACAGCTGACAGGAAAATGAAGAACAAGAGAACATTGGCTTAAGATTAGAACTAGATTTTTTTGGAATTTTATCTTATTACACACAGGCCATTGGAAATCTCCCAGTGCAAGTTCAGCAGGGTTTGGTATCAGGGTGGCACTAACTTTAATTTGTAAAAGTTGCACGGGTATCAAGCAAGATAAATGGTGTTGAGATTGCAATCAGCCTTGATCTCAATGAAATGTGGAACAGACCCACAGGGCTAAATGTCCTTCTCATGTTCCCATATTCACTTACTTTGCAGTTAGATTACTGATGCTGACTTCAACATAAACTTTGTATCGGAGTGGAAGGCCGGTGTCAGGGACAATCAGTGGCAAAGTATAATCTTGATCCTGTTCAGAATGAAGCAAATGAATTACAAAGAGATTGAAAAGCCCTTGCTGCCAAACCTCTGACTGAGGAACAAAGATCATCCAGGTTCCAGGTTACAAGTAATCCCATGTGCTCCATCCTAGTTCTCTCTGTGATTCATACAATCCTCACTAAGTCCAAGTCCATTTAATGCCTTAATCTCTCATGTTGTTTACTGATTCCCTCAGTTCCTTTATCTCTGACTTTATTTTGATCATCTTTCCTGGGTCCAAACAAATGAACTTGCTATGCGTCCTTATTTGATACTGGCTGCCATTGTAGACTATTCATATTCTGAAGCTTATTAATTTGAAATTGGATCCATTTCAGACTGACAAGACAAAAGGTTCTTTAATTCATGTCTTGCAAACAACAAATCCAAGTATGCACTACAATTGTCCAATTTTACCATTAATTTGACCTTAACTTTGTGTTATAATAGACAATAATAGATAATAGACAACAGGTGCAGAAGTAGACCATTCGGCCCCTCGAGTCTGCACCGCCATTCTGAGATCATGGCTGATCATTCACTATCAATACCCGGTCCCTGCCTTGTCCCCATATCCCTTGATTCCCCTATCCATCAGATATCTATCTAGCTCCTTCTTGAAAGCATCCAGAGAATTGGCCTCCACCGTCTTCCGAGGCAGTGCATTCCACACCTCCACAACTCTCTGGGAGAAGAAGTTCTTCCTCAACTCTGTTTTAAATAACTGACCTCTTATTCTCAATCCATGCCCTCTGGTACTGGACTCTCCCAACATCTGGAACATATTTCCTGCCTCAATCCTATCAAATCCTTTAATTATCTTAAACGTTTCAATCAGATCCCCTCTCAATCTCCTCAATTCCAGTGTGTACAAGCCCAATCTCTCCAATCTCTCTGCGTAAGACAGCCCTGCCATCCCAGGAATCAACCTAGTGAATCTACGCTGCACTTCCTCAATTGCCAGAATGTCCTTCCTTAAACCTGGAGACCAAAACTGTACACAATATTCCAGGTGTGGTCTCACCAGGGCCCTGTACAAATGCAAAAGGACATCCTTGCTCTTGTACTCAATTCCCCTTGTAATAAAGGCCAACATTCCATTTGCCCTCTTCACTGCCTGTTGCACTTGCTCATTCACCTTCATTGACTGATGAACTAGGACTCCTAGGTCTCTTTGCATTTCTCCCTTACCTAACTCTACACTGTTCAGACAATACTCTGCCCTCTTGTTCCTGCTTCCAAAGTGGATAACTTCACATTTATTCACATTGAATGACATCTGCCAAGTATCTGCCCACTCACCCAGCCTATCCAAGTCTCCCTGTATTCTCCTAACGTCCTCTTCGCATGTCACACTGCCACCCAGTTTAGTATCGTCAGCAAACTTGCTGATATAATTTTCAATGCCCTCATCTAAATCGTTAACATTACAGTCATTACAGAGCCATAGTTTAAGTTCAGTCAGAGGCAGACAAGAGTCTATCTTAAAGCCAACAAGAAGATTTTTAAAAATTGACACATATTGCAATCTAATTTACAAGGAACAGCAGGAATATTGGCAACAAAAACACATTTAATTAAACTCCAGGTTCTTTGACATGTATGCATCTTTGAAACACATTTTCAGTGGATTTTCAGTATTTTACAGACAATTGGATGAGGTTTGAGGGATAAAGTCTAGGTGATTCTGCAATGTGTACGTCAATAATCGTCTCTGCAGTTGTACATCAGCAGTTGCCAGAGGAACATTTGCTCTCAATCCATTCACTTCAGTTAGTTGATTGAAAACAGGAATGCACATTATGTACAAAATGCACTGCAGCAACTCATCAAAACTTCTTCAACAACACAAAACACCTACAACCTAGAAGGGCAGCAGGCACCCAGGTAAGCCTCCACGTGAAGTTAACCATCCTGATAACGAAATACATCACTAATCTATCGCTCTCTTTGAGTCAGATCTGGAACTTCCTAACTCACATCACTGACCAAGTAACTTCAATACCAGGATCATAATGGTCCAAACATGTGAGACCACATCACCCTGTCAGGACAAATGAGAATGGCCAGCCAATAACTGCAGATAATATATTGTACATAGATTTGTTTAAGAAAAAAAATCACTCATTTCAACTAATCACTCATTTTCATAGAACAAAGAATATCACACTACAGAACAAGGCCTTCAGCCCAAGATGTTTTGCTGACCTTATAACCTACTCTGAGATCGATCTAACCCTTCCGTCCTACATAACCCTCCATTTTTCTATCATCAATGCGTCTATCTAACAGGCTCTTAAACGTTCCTAATATATCTGCCTCCACCACCACCTCTGGCATTATGTTTCACACACTTACAGCTGTGTTTTTAATATTTCAGTAATATTTGAGTAATATTGTAAATAGTGTTGTACACTATCGTAATAGTGTTGATAAAGCATTCTTCATTTCTTTAAATAATTCATTGTAGGTTCTATGTAAAAATTCATGAGTTGTATGCGGCATGACACTACTAGATGATAAGGTGGCACCTCGCTTAAAGTAAAAAAAACAAAGTACTCTCAAATCTATTGTTTTCCTTTGAATTAATTTAATGGTTTGAAGTTACAAAAATAACACTTACCACGCTCTGTGTAAAAAACCTACTTCTGACTTCCCCTATCCAATCACCTTTATCCAATGGACAGGTAATGCTGTGTGAGGTGATGCTCTGAGGTCACAGTGTGGGCAGTGCCTGGGTTAGGCACCTGCAGGTTCCAAGTCTTTATGCTCCAACAGCAAATAATCACATAGAACATTGAATTCTCTCTCAGTTTACAGTAATATGTGTTCTATTACTGTGCGTTGGGACTTATTCTTTCATAAATTAGTGTAAATCAGTTCCCACTCTGGCTCAGAACTCTTGACTATCATTCAGTGAAATACTCGCACCAGTAGTTACAGGTGACTTCTCCCAATCCCCAGCCACACCAAGTCCATAAAAGTCAGCTGCTACATGAGGTGAAACCCCCTACCAACAGATTAAAAACAGAATAAATAGGGTGGTTATGACCAAGGAAGGAATGCTCACACCACAGCCTGTGACGTGAATCCTTGCACTATTGTAGAAAAAAAAGTGGTGATTTTTTTTTATGTGGGTGAGATGAGGTGGGAGACCTTCCCTGAGCAGGTCACAAACTGTAAATCAATAACTCGCACTATTCAGGATGGAAAAACTCACATCGTATAGCTGCAAGGCAAGAGTGCTGCTGAAACTGCTATTGCTTGTGGCCACTGCAATAGAAATGGAAGACCTGGAGGAAGTAAAGACAGACATATGTGAGGTGAGGAAATGGCTGCCCGTGGAAAATATTTACTTGTACCATCATGGATCAGCCCATAGACATCTTGTTTGTTGACCATCATTTCTGGAATAAACTGCTCAGCAGATCAGGCAGCTTCTGTGGTGAAAGGACCAAGGTTAATTTTTCACGTCAATAACTTTTCAACATCTCTTCTAATGGAAGGTTATCAACCTGAAATGTTACGTCTATTTCTCTCACCCAATGCTGTGTATTTCCAACATTCCTGTTTCCATTTTGGAACTGCAGCACTCACAGTTTTCAGCTTTCCAAATGATGACTCTTGTTGGAAACCAATTTTTTTAATACTAGTTTTTATAAAATCTGTACTTTTTAACAAACTCATGTACCTTTTCACACTCACTGGCAGAAAGCAGCATAAACAGTTAAACTAAAGGTTTATCACTTTTCTCATTTCTCATTGGCTAAGTATTAGCAACATGATTGTTGTTTCTTTCTGCGCTTTGTGGCGCATCGGGCGGCCTCCTTGCCATTTCTTCAGCATCTTTTGTCTGTTTTTTTACAAGGCTGACTTGCCAGCTCGACACTCAACCCAGCACAGAGGGAAATCGTACAAGGAGCCAGCTGGATTCAAACCCAGGACCACTAGCCTTGAAGTCCAGTGCAAATGCAACTACACCTTCGGCCAGCTAGCACATGTGATGTAATTGTTCCTGACTCCCAGAAGAACCCTAAGAATCAGAAATTAAACAGAGATCCAACACTCTGCAACATTCACAGAGAATCAGAGTTATAGGTTTAGTTTCAACAACCAAGCACTCTGCCACCTCAGAGTAGTCATCACTCCTCACATGATGTGCTGAAGACTTGTTTCTCACTGAACAAGACCTCTAACAATTCACCTCTTATCAAAAAAAGGATCTTTCTGTTGTCCATCTGTGGTGAACTACATACACCGGTCTGGACACGCCCCCTCGCTGACTGCTCCTGTGGCTCCTCCCACAGACCCCTGTATAAAGGTGATTGGAGGCACAGCCCCGGCCTCAGTCTCCAGGATGTAGTGTGGTGGTCAATTGCTGCTTGTCCTTTCTTCCAGCCAATAAAAGCCAATATCTCGCCTCACGTCTCCGAGAGTTATTGATGGTGCATCACCATCTCAAAAGCAAGCAGAACAATGAACTAAATCACACCGTGTACCTGTCCCAAACATGGCCTTTTCTTGCTTTAATGTTCCCCATTATGCTTATTATCTGGCCTTAATTATTCCCATAGGGAGACTGTCAGATTCATACAAAAGACAAGTTGCATCATTCAATACCTAAAGATGTCTCAAAGTATCTTACAGCTAATGAAGTACTGATGTTGCTGTGGTAAAGGAAATTTGTCAGCTGCTTTTCACAAAGCAAAATCCCACAATTTCAAAAGGTTAATGACTATAAAAACTGCTTGTGATATTGATTCAGGAATAAATATTTGTCATGACAGGAGAAATAAAATTTCTCCTTTTCTACTAATATTGCAGGATGTTTTACTTTTATCTAGGAGGATAGACTAACTTCCAAAAGAAAGCATTTCTCAATACCGTGCTGCACTGGAGAATGGGACTAAATTTGGTGCTGGGGTTTCTCCATAGAAAAACTGCATATCATTCCTGGTATGCTGACCATTTTGAAATAAATGATCTGCTTAATGTCACACTCATATTTATAGATGTTTGCTCTGTGCAAATTAGATGCTACAGTCCCTACAGAGTGACTATTCTGCAAAATAGGGAAGCTTTGTAATGCCCAAGGCTGTGAAGAGACTACATAAATACAAGAATTTCCTTCTTTTCAATTTTCTCCAAACAAAGGGCAGCACAGTAGCATAGTGGTGAGCACAATGCTTTACAGTACAGGTGACTCGGGTTCAATTCCCACCGCTGCCTGTATGTTCTCCCTGTGACCATATGGGTGCCCTCCAGGTGCTCTGGTTTCCTCCCACAGTCCAGAGACATACCGGTTAGCAGATGAGTTGGTCATTGTAAATTGCCCCATGATTAGACTAAGATTAAATCGGGGGTCGCTGGTTGGCGAGGTTTGAATGGCCAGAAGTGTCTATTCCGTGCTGGGATCTCAATTTTTTTAAAAATCCAAATAAATCAGTTCTCTGCTCTTGAAGCACTGTTGCAATTTGTATTATCTGCTTTCAGATTTCTTACCATACTGTTCTTAGTTGATGCCCCATGTAACAGTTCAGCTTTATGTTAAAGATCCCAGGGCATCACTTGAAGGCCAAGGGTTTATCCTGATCTACAATTCTCCCTTAATTGATTTCACTAAGAACAGGCTAACCAGTTCATACATTCCTGGTTTGCTGTGCTCAGAATGACTAACATTAACTGAATGGTAGTTGTGGCTACACACCAAGCTGAATGCAAGTGCAGAAGGCTTCCAGAGCAATATTACTGTGTAACTGAGAATTCTTTATTTTATTTATGCCATCTCATAGTTCTAAAGAGAACTTACGTTATGAGCCTTGTGTTGTTAAAGATATATTCAAGAGGGTACTTGCAGGAGAATTTATAGTACAGCCTAGGGTTGTAACTGATCATCATAGTATGATCATTTGAGGGATCTATAAAACCAGAGATGACAACGGACTGGATATTGGAAAACTGGGCCAACGTTCCAGTTCCTGGATCCTCGTCAACAATCTGAAACACCAAGAGCATCAATAAATACATGAGAGTTAGCAAGTTGTGTTTCTTGTCAATAACAATATAAAAAAACAACCCACTCATAATAATCCATAACTAGACTTTTACTAATCACCCTCCACCTGGTCCCCTCTCTTCACTTGAATACCACCTAATCTCTACCTATTTCTCTGCCTCTCACTGATCTCTCTCTTCACATTCAATCTCTCTCACATCTCTCTTTGCATCTCTCTCTCTAAGGCTTGAAGTCTTGAAGAATGTTTACTTTGAGCAAGTTTAACAAGTTTAGGATGCAGACATTTGGGACAGACAACCTGAAAAAATATACTGTGGAGGTAAAATAGCTTTACTTAAAAATCACAAGAGAATTACACAAAATCTCTCTCGAGTCTCTCCCCACCACTCTCCCCCAAAATCTCTGATCAACCCCACCCCAAATCTTTCTGATCTTTCATTTGGATTCTGCCTGTGTTTAATTTCCTTTAATTCTTCATTGTGGTTTTGGTCTAAGTCCTGTTATCTATGGACCTTGGTCCTCATGTGGAGCTCTGTTGTCCACCTAGGGTTTACTCAAGTTGCCACGCTTAGTTTCACATGGTGGTATCGGTAGACTAGAGGGAGGTTATTCATAGTTAAGCCTGAACTTCAGTCATCTGTCCTTTTCTCCTCCCTCCTTTCTGTATGAAGACCTCCTCCCAACTCTTGCCCACCTAATGTGACAGAAATTAGAGTAGTTACTTTGAAATTATTGCCACAGTTGTTGAAGTCAACATTATTAACAGTGAGAGAATATCGAATCATTGGAGGCGTGGCTGAGTCATCCAATCTCCCCTTACACTTGGTGTCATTATATCGGCCATTCAGTGCAAGGGTCAGAGGATCGAAGCCAGCAAAGAGTGATGGGCAAAGGTTAATGGATAGGTTGATCAGATGAACACCACAATCAATGGAGATATCTCGGTTATCTGAAACAGATAAGAAATTGGCCAACAAACTGAACTTTTAAACATTGCAGCAAGTTCTCAATGTACACTTAATTTGTAATACTCCAATCCACCCCAGTACACCATGATAGATCTTGTATCTCACAGTGTAACTGTGTTATATTCCACGCCCCACTGTGGCTTATCTGCTCCCTCAGTGTAACTGTAATTGAATCCATAGTCTTCATACTAACACATTGGTCAACCCCACTATTTCATCCCAACATTCCAATATTCTGTAACTGTTGTAATCTATACTTGTGCACCATTCTTTGATATACTCCAAGCTAAAATACAGATATAACCCACACTTCTCATTGTAAAGGCCAGACATTGCACACACTTATAGCACATTGATATATTGCACACTTTCAATGTAACAGTTCATAACGCAATAGAGTCTGCACTTGCTGGAAATCCAGAGCAACATACACAAAATGCTGAAGGAACTCAGCAGGTCGGGTAGCACCTACGGAAGGGAACAGAAAGGCCAAAACTTTTCATCAGGACTCTTATACTCCTGTCTCCTTTCTGTAACTATTTGCACACTCCACACTTTCTCAGTATAATGTTGAAGTCCCCTGTGGGCCTCACTGACAATCAAATTGTACCTGGATATCTGTTGTACTGAGCATCACAATGGTAATTGGCAGGTACACATTGAATAAAATATTGAAGGAACAACATGAAGAGAAGTACCATCCTCGGTGAGGCAGTCATATCTGCGAACAACAAAAAAAGTTACAAAATGTCACAGAGCTCCAGCATCTTTCAAAATGAAGCTTTGCCCTGGCTGCTTCTCTCCTCTACAACCACTGCCATGTCACCATTTTTTACCAGTACCCGCAGATCTTGGCACTGAATGCTGGAAAAGGAACGTGAATCCCAGCTTACTCCCATCCTCCCAATCTTGATGGACTCCAGTAACCTTTCACCTGAAGGTGTAGTTACTGGACGATTCACAATTGAATAAATCTGAAAGTAACTCCAGTACTGGACATTGTAAGCTACCAGGTTATTACAGAAACTCATGTCCTCTGTTCTGAGAAATATCACCTATGTCCATTTTGCCCTAAAATAACTAGGCGATTCTTAAATATTGTGTGGACCAGGTGATTTTCAGTGGAAGTACAGAAGCCAAGACATCACAGCCTAATGTTGCACTTATGAACAGTTACAAAATAGTATGCTTCCCAATTCCCACCCATCCCAATCCCAAGTATGGGCTGGTGATCTCAAATATGATTAAGAATATGATAAAAATTAAAAAGACAAATTCAGCCAGGAAGTGATCTGGGTCCACAGACTTCTACTGACCCCTAAATGGAAAGCCTAGACAAATGGTCAGGGGTTGGCAGGGTTCGGTGGGGAAGTACTTCAGTTATTCCTGCAGTAGGGTTGCCAACAATGTATTATATTAATAAAGAATAAGCTGTGGATGGAGCCATAAGAAGTCTCATTGTACGTTGGAAGCTTTCAAGTTTGGCAGTTCTTCAGGAGACCAACTACCTCCTGTAATGTTGTAATAAATAATTCTAAATGAATGAAAGAGGAGAAAGAAAGTATAATACAGAACGCTTTAGTTACCTGTTCCTAAAATCTAAACATTAATCCGTAATGGCAACACTCCTGGACATTAAAAATAAATCTTTGTGGATTCCATCAAATTCCTGGAGGAAAATTTTGTAAAACTTCTAGATGGTAGATGAATCCCAGCAGTGTCAACTAAAATACACAATAACATGGACATGGACAAGAATGTTACACTTTCCCTGATAGGACAAGAGATTCTGCAGATGCTGAAAATTCAGAGTAACACACACAAAATGCTGGAGAAACTCAGCAGGTCAGGCAGCAACTATGGAGAGGAATAAAGAGTCAATGTTTCAGACCAAGACCCTTCAATGGATGCATGGGCATTTCACATGGGACTGAAAGTTATATGCAGAAAATAGGTGGCATGGTAGCATAATGGTTAGCACAATGCTTTACAGTACAGGTGACCTGGGTTCAATTCCTGCCGCTGTCTGTAAGGAGTTTGCATGCTCTCCCTGTGACTGTGTAGGTTTCCTTTGGGTGCTCTGGTTTCCTCCCACAGTCCAAAGGTGAATCAGTCAGTAGGTTAATTAGTCATTGTAAATTGTCCTCAGATTAGGCCAAGGTTAAACTGAGGGATTGCTGGTCGGTGTGGCTCAAAGGGTCAGAAAGGCTTGTTCCGTGCTGTATCTCAATTTAAAAATAAATAAGTTTGTTCTCTCTCTCTCTCTCTCTCTCTCTTTTTTTTTTCCCAGGTCCAGTTCTTGCTTCCTTCCTGGCCAAACTTACCATCATTCTTCAAGGAGGCAGGTGCATCAAGGTAGCTCTGGGCTCAGCGGTGATATTTCACTATGACCAAATAGCTGATGACAAACAAATTAGGACATTTAAAACATAAAAATTGACTGCTTAGGAAAGGTTCTATGGAAGAAATATGTAGTTTACATGAAACTATGCAGTTTTAAAGTCTTCTGCAGCCTCTGAACTCAAAGGAGTTTACTGCCAATGAAATACATTTAAAGCAATGCACAATATGTTGGAGCTAACTTGTGCACTTTAAGATCCCACAAACTCCAATATATTAGTAGACTACCCATTTAAAAACAACATTATTTCTTGCTTCTGGAATAACAACTTAATTCAAATAAGAATGATGTATTCTGGCTGAGGAATAACAATTGGCCATGGCATTGAGGATAAGTGCTCTGCCCTACCCCAGAAGTCCAAACTGGTGTCTTTTACATTCAACTAAGAGGGGAGATAGTGTCTCAAACTAATATCTTAGGTGAAAGACTGTACCTAGAGCAGTGCAGCAATTCCTCAGTGTGACACTGAGATGCAAGCTCACATTTTGTTTCCCAGTCTCTGCAATGTGGCTCGAATTTACAGTCTTTGGACTCAGCAGCAATGATTCACAGCTGTCATGAAAAACCTCAGTCTGAAAATAACTATTTGTAATTTTCCTTTTAAGATTTACATAGCTCACTTTCAGAACCTCACTCAGCAAATATCTAGTATACTCCATTTAAATGTTTGGTTCACAATCCTTCTAGATGCTTGTCCTTTCAAACCATTACTTTGACATAAGCACTAAAAAATTAAAATGGCTAAAAACAATTTTAAAGATTGTTCTCCCTGCATTAAATTAAAGCATTAAATTATTTCTCAACCAGTACCTGAGGCTGACACGGGCTCCTTTGCTGACACTCTATTAGGAATTTATAAGCTGCTTCACAACAAAAAAATCTGCCGATGAATGTCCTAAGAATCCAGTATTTGATATCTTAAGCAAGATGTTCTGCAAGTTCCTCCTCAATCTCCACCTCTAACACACCTTATTTCTTAACCCTTTACTTTCAGTTTCCCATTAAAGTTTTCACTCATTAAGGAGCTGATCTCCTGTCTGTGTCCAGTCTCTAGATGCTAGTGGCTGTTGGCAGCTGCACCAAGTCCCTGCATTGCATGTGACCCCTCCACAGGATTGGTGCCGGATTGCTTACTCACATGGAAGGGAGTCAGATCTCATCCTGTCTTCTTCTGACCATCAGAGATATGCACAGGTTGGAGATGTAGGCAAGTGATGCAGGCTCGATACCTCTAGGGTCTTTGGGCTGGTTAATGTCAACCTTAACAACTGGAATATTTTAGTTCATTCAAAAACATTGTCAGATACAGAAATTGTGGGAAAAAAAATCATCTCAAAGAGAGCACAACAAATTACCTTTCTGGTAAATACTTTATTTTTTTGCTGGGTAGTTTTGAGAAGTCATCCTGTGCTCCTGCCTGGGCCAGATTCTAGGCCTCCGTTCTGCTCTCCATATTCGTAGGCAAGTGGCGTTGACTAGAGATGATAGATATCTGCAGTCAAATGTCAGAATAGTAGAAAGGCAGGATGAGGACTAGTGACAACCCTCCCCCCCACCCCCAGGTCAGCAAGTGGTCAGAGGGTTCCAAAATTGGAGTTCTGTTCAGGCAAGAAGCAAGAGGGCCACTGACTCCCCAGATATGTGAATTGACAAGACCAGAGTTTGAGGCCTAGTGTTTGGGGTCCAAGTCAGAGTGTCCAGAGTTTGAAACTTGGAGTTTGGGGTCCTTATACAGGGTCCTCATTCATTGTCATCGGCGTGTCCTGGGATCAAAGATCAAAGCCCAAAAGTCGATTGGAAGTTGAGGCCCGATGGGAGAAGCCCTAGGTCTGTGGGTCTCAGGACACTGGAGAAGTTAAAGGCCCAATGCCTAGGAGTCCCTGAGTCCACTGGAAACTGGGGTTGGCCTGTGTTGGGGTCGAAGGATTGTCTGTGTTGGTGTGCATGAGTGGGTGGGTGGGATACAGGAACAGGGATTGTTTTGCAGTTGTTGTTTTGTTGCTGCTGCTCTGTTGTCATTATTGCTGCTTGTGTTGTTCTGCAAATTCAAGATGGCGGCGCGACGCAGCTTGCAGCGGCCACTCCGGAGCTGATTATCTGTTATTTGTGAAGTGGGGTGCCGTGCGCAATCATAATCAATTGAAAACGGATGTGGGAGCACGGAGGAACATCTGGAAATCTCCAGGAAGACCTTCTTCGTTTGCTGCTGCTGCTGCTGCTTTGAGGTCCGGGTCTCTGCTGGGAAGAACAGGCCCCCAGTCCTCGGGGTCGCGTTGCTGATGGCCGTTGGTGGGGCCGTCTTAATACGCTCGGCAGAGGATGGTGCTCGGAGAAGCTGTGCCGGAGGGGATGGTCGTCAGCTTGGAGGTTCGACAGACTCGGAGTCCGCTGAGGTCAGGTCGCTGTCGATGTGTGCTGCGCCTGCGAGGCTGGTTTCGACAGAGCTTTTGTTGTGTGCTGCGTCTGTGAGGCTGAGTCGGGCGGCACCATGGAAATCCATAGCAGGGGTATTCCCTTCTGTCGCCGGTGTGGGATGGCAAGTCTGTCGGGACCCTGGGGACTTGTAGAAACTGTGTGGTGATTTCTTTTGAACTTATAGTCCTTTAACATCTTTGGACTATTTTTACTGTGCCCATGGTCGTTTTTTTTTTCTCAATTATGCTATTGCTTGCACTGTTGTAACTATGTGGTTTTGTGCAGGTCTTGTAGCTTTAGTTTTTGGTCTTGTTTGTCTGGTGGTTTTGGAGCTCCTTTCCGGGGAACGCGCAAAGACGGTAGCGTGATATTAATACGCAGCAGCCTCTCCGGACTCTGGATTGGGGATTGCCAAACGTTATGTGGATTTTCTGGTGCAGTCTGTTTTGTCATATGCTTTTGTGATATCATTCTGGAGGAACATTGTCTCATTTTTTAACTGCATTGCATTTGTGGTTTCTAAATGACAATAAACCGAATCTGAATCTGAATATTGTGGGAATGCTATGTTGGCACAGAGATGTGTGGAAACACTTGAGGGCTGCCCCCAGCAACACAAACGGCACATTTCACTCTTTCAAAATACATGTGATAAATAAATGAATCTGAATTTGTATCTGACCTCAGCATGTTTGAAAGAATATTTTAAGAAGTCACTGAGTCCAATTTTAAGTCCTGAGGCACCTGATTTGGTGAGTGATTGAAGAAACGTTGCTGTTGGTGATCTGGGTAGCTATGCCTCGTGTGTATTGTGCACATGTGATATGTCATGGAAAGTGTACCACCAGTTTTGAGTCCCAGAGTGTGAGAAAGATAATAGAGAAAGCATAGAAAGAGAATATTTCTCTATTTACATGGATGCAATGAGAGACCATCACTTTCAGCAGAAGTAGGGTTCCAAAAACACAGTGAAAGGATGTGAAGAGGGAACTCTGCTTTTCCCTGTATCAGTAATGTTGAAGTGTCACAGTACAATGATACAGCTATGTTAGAACACAATTGGACAAGTTCTTTAGAAATGTTCAAATATCAATTAAGCAGAAATTTGGCCTGGACTCTGTGGTTGATTGTGTGACTAATCTTGGTGGCAATCAACCAGCTGAGAGCAGTTTTCTTGGGCATAAAACACTGTACCAATCACTGGAAACTTGTCCAAGTCAGAGGACCCGCAATCTGTCCTTTCAGGCTCAAAACTTCGGGTGTCTTTGAAAGTCTGGCTGAGTGGTGCCACAACAACAAGCTCTCGCACAATGTCAGCAAGACCAAGGAGTGGATTATTGATTTCAGGAGGAGGAAACCAGAGGTCCATGAGACAGTCCTCATCGGAGGATCAGAGGTGGAGAGGGTCAGCAACTTTAAATTCCTCAATGTTATCATTTCAGAGGATCTATCCTGGGCCCAGCACGTAAGTGCTATTATGAAGACAGCACGGCAAAGCTTCTGCTTCCTTAGAAGCTTGTGAAGAATCAGCATATCTAAAACCTTGACAAACTTCTATAGGCATGTAGTGAAGAGTATATTGACTGGCTGCATCACAGCCTGGTATGGAAACGTCAATGCTCTTGAATGGAAAATCCTACAAAAGGTAGTGGATACAGCTCAGTCTATTACTGGTAAAACCCTTCCCACTATTGAGCACATCTACCCAGAGCACTGTCACAAGAAAGCAGCATCCATCATCAAGGACTCCCATCACCCAGGACATCCTCTCTTCCATGCTGCCATCAGGAAGAAGCCACAGGAGCCTTAGGTCCCACACCACCAGGTTCAGGATCAGTTATTACCCCTCAACCATCAGGCTCTGAACCAGTGCCAATAATTTCACTTGCCCCATCACTGAACTGATCCCACAACCAATGAACTCACTTTCATGTTATTGATATTTAATAATAAGTATTATTTGTACTTGCTCAGATTGTGGTCTTTTGCACATTGGTTACTTGTCTGTACTGCTAGGTGCAGTATGTAATTGATTCTATTGTGTTTCTTGGACTTACTGTGTTGCCTACAAGATAATGAATACCAGGATTGTATGTGGTGACTTTGTATATGTACTTTGAACTAACTCATCCCAGATTCATGACGGTCTCCAAATTCCTATGAAACAGTTTCAAGTTTACCAAATTGTAGTAGCACACAACGTAGTCCAACATTCACAAGACTGGAGGAAGGGGAATGTAACTATTTAATTAGGTCTTTCAAACAACTGGTATAGATATGTTGGAGGATATGGCCTCTTTCTGAACCATATGGCTTTTATGGTTCAATATATACCACTTTTTCCTCAAACCTCTTCCCCAATATCAACAATACAAAGGAGAAGGTTATCGACTTCAGGAGAACTCAAATCACTCACACCCATCTCTACTTCAGTGGCACAGTAATGGAAATTGCAGGCAGTTTCAAACTCCTGGGAATGCACATCTCACACAACCTCTCATGGTCCTAGAACATCTCCTTCATAATCAGGAAAGCTCACCAATGCCTCTGCTTTCTGAGAAGGCTGAAGAGAGCTTGTCTATTGTGTCATTCTACAGATGCATAGTGGAGAGCATCATAATAAGCTGTATCACTGCACGGTATGAAAACTGCACTGCAATAGACTGGACGTCTCTACAACACATCGTTAAAACAGCCCAACACATCACCAGTACCAGCCTACCTGCCATCAAGGACATATATACAGAAAGGTGCCAGAAAAGGGCCAGTAACATCATGAAGGATCCTACACACCCTGTTTGTGGACTGTTTGTCCCACTCCCATCAGGGAGGAGGCTACATAGCATCCATGCCAGGACCACCAGACTCAAAAATAGTTACTTTCCCCAAGCAGTGAGGCTGATCAACACTTCTACCCACTAACCCACCCCTCAACCCCAACCACCACTTCTTTATCATTTCTTGTCAGAGTCACCCCATGTACAGATACTCCTGTGCCCAGTGTTACTTTATGATCATACAATCAATGTATTTATCTTATTTATTGTGTTTTTTATTATTATTGTTCTTTGCCTTATTGTGTTTTTGTGCTGCATCATATCCAGTGTAACAATTATTTTGTTCTTTACACTTGTGTTCTGGAAATGACACTAAACAATCTAGAATCTTTGCAATTAGACTGATATTTTATGAAATGTTCTTTGAAACCAAAACAAAAATCATGTTAACCTGTTTGATTTGAGCCCTCTTTGGAATAGTAGGTTTTGCCTACAATCACTGTGGCTGAGAGAGAGGTTCAGCAAGAAGGAAATAAGCTGACAAGCTGTCAAGGCAACAGCTTCAAAGAATGCCCGTCACTCATTACCATCCTATCCTTTTGGACATAGCTCCTCCTTACAAGACGAAATTAAATATTCACCTTCAAAAAAAAAAGACATGAATAACTTATACTTCTATAGCACAAATGTCTATTTTGATTCAGGAAACATGGCAGCCAATTTGCCCAAGCTCCTCAAAGTGCAACATGACCTGGAAAGGTTTAGGGATATGGGCCAAAAGCAGGCAAAGGGAACCAGCTTAATTAGTAATCTTGGTCAGCATGGATGAGTTGGGCTGAAGAGCCTGTTTCCTTGGTAATTAGTTCTATGAGCCCAAGTAACTGATTTAGTGATGGTGACCAAGAGTCTGAGGATGAAACAGTATCACCAACTTCTCCGAAAGAGGACCATGCGATTTCCTTTCATGTTCTCGGAGAGCAAACAGTGCTTTGCTTTGTTAGCTCACCTGAAAAATGCTACCTCTCACTGAGGCACCCCATTGTCTCATTCCCGTCAGTGCTGGATACCCTCAGTACCACACTGCAATATTTGCCTAGTTTTCTCTGCTCAGATATCAGGTTCGTGGCTCCTTCGTACATTATCAAACCACTCCAAGAAATATCTTCAGAAACTTGTAAAATAAGCTACATTTCCAATTTTATTCAAAGCCCACTTTGTAAGTAGCTGATATTTCAGCCTCAAAAAAATGTTTCCAACAATAGCACATTCAAATGCGCACCCACCAGCTTCTCATTCTTTGAAAACAGGAAAGGGGAAAGTCTTCTGTCAGGGCTTTGTTCTGAGATGTAAAAGGCTAATCGATGAAATCAGAACACACCACTAGACGAGGACAAAGGCAGCAGTACGTCACTGGAGAACAGGGCAGGTGAAAAGAAAGTGGGTTAGTAACAAAGGATCTGGAGGCAGGTTAGTTCCCACCCAGATAGATTTTCAATAATTGTAAAGATTAAAACAAAAAAAAACCAAATGGTCCCATTTCTAACTCTTCTAAAAGGCATGTATTTTTATACATCTGTTTCAACCTTTAGGCATCCAGAAGTGCTTATCAAATTGGCTGATGTTTAGGAAAAACAGCCAACTTACTCAAAGCAAGGTCCTACAAATAGAAAATGTTTTCAGTGATATTGGTTGAGAGATAACAACCCTGCTACTTCTGCAATGCCTTTAATCTCGCTGAGACAGAGGTAAGCCATGCGTATCCTCGAATGTTCAACTCCCTTGACATCAGCTTGGTCTACAGTCTCAAAGAATCATGGCTGATCCAGAGAAAAGCATTGCTACACAGCAGACCAGAACCAACACGGGAAATTAACCAGGATTTATATTGAATGAAATAAAAGCAAAGGAAAAACTGCAGATGCAGGAAATCTGAAATAAAATCCTGGAAACACAATCAGGTCATACAAATGTTTATGGCAGAAAGAGGAGAGCTAATGTTACATCAGTCTCATTAGACCCAAAAATAGTTGGAATATTACTCCCAATTCTGATGATAGATCATTGACCTGAGATGTTAACCTGTTCAACAAATACTGCCTGCCTTGAACATTTCTAGTACTTTTGTGAAAAGAGTTCAAACATTAGTCAGAGTGATTGGGGTGTAGAACTAGATGAGAAATTCTAGAGAATGACCAGAAAGCCTTTGGTAAAGCTGTTCAGGATGATCCTAGGCCTTAGTCTAAGAGGTGCAGTTTGAACATTTGATTAAGTTGACTCAAATCAAAACATCCAGTCCCTTGTGCAATTTCTCAAAATATTACAAGATTCTCCACACACACACCATGCTGGAGGAATTCCAATTAATGCCCAGAAGTGTCCTGAAGAGTAAGAGGCAGCAACCAGTTCTTCTGCACCAATCTTGTTCCTCCTGAGACAAGTGTAGGCCCTCCACATCTGCATGGGCTCCCCTCTGACTGTATACTGGGTGAGGATAGAGGGTGAAGATAGGCAGTGACCTGAGTGAGGGCATAGGCTGTGCCACTCGGCTGCCCATTGCCTATTCAAATGGGCAGATTTATCAGGTCATCCTGGCTGTCCTGTTTATCAAACACTGATCTCATGTAGGACCTACAGTTCAAATACACCATCTCATTCTTCACACAATTGGTACAGCTTCACCCATGGCCACCAAGGATGAATACATCAAGAGTGGCAGCCATTGTTACCAATAGCACCTTTGATAATTGAACTCTAGGTCCTACTCCAGTGTTGTTAACTGAAGGACAGAGCCAGTGATAAGGGAATAATGAGTGTAACATGCACATTGGTGCAACTCAAGAATCAGGATGCCATAGTGTTCAGTGTAATGGTGACATTGTCTTTCTCAAGGATCTATATATTAGGATCCTTGGCATTGATGCCATTTCCTGTATCTAGTAGTACACCACAAAGGAAGTCTTCAACTGATGAAACTGCCTATCCTCTCCTTCCATCATGCTACTCCTCACTGGGGAGTACAGTACACAATTTGTCTACCATTTAGGCTTAAGATAAGCAGCTACAGATTTTCCACTAAAGATTGAATACACCATGTGATGGCACTACAAGAATGAAGCTTCAGATGAGGGACCAATATAAGTTATCAGCTCGAGGAAAATTGAACAATTGCTATTTGTGGCTTTAGTTAGAAGATCCTCCATTCAGTATCAGTCAAGAACACAAGTTAGAAAGCATTGCTCCAAGTTTAAAAGAATGGCTTTTTATTCAATAAACATTTTCAAACATTTCCATTTGAGCCTTAAAACTGCTTAGTTGGCAAGTTAAACACTCACCTATTATATAGACATCTGTAGTAAGAATTTTTATCATATATATAATAAAATTTGTCCAAAGTTAAGAAAGCATGTAAATACGTAGTTGAGATTAATGATGAAACATTTTAAATCCATCTCCCTTAGTATGTCAGAACACTAGACTACTCAGAATCACCTATATTGCCAGAAAGTTAACTTAACAATAAGACAGACAGACAGAGGAGAGGAGAGGATAAGGAGAGATCAGCGCTTGGTATTCACCCAATGATACCGATCAACATAGGGAACAGTGAACATATTCGAAACTCTGTACATTTTGTAGATTTTCTGGGGAGCGTAGTAGCCATTACAATCTTCTACATATGATTTTCTGGGAACAAATCTAGGCCAGCCAGCTGCAGGATATGTGTAGTAGTTGTACTGCAAAGAAAAAAAAAAGAAACTTGATTAAAATTACAGCAAGCTCTAGTCTAGTCCATAGTACTTTAAAAATGCCATCTAAAGTTTTGAACCTCAGTGAATGAGTTGCTCTATAACAGAAACCTTGGGATTCCACTGCCCAAGGAAGCATTTTCTTAAAAAGTCCTTCTCCATTAGGATTTACAGCACAGCTTACACCCAATTGTTGGTTTCATTTCAATTGCTCAAACTCTTAAATTTCCCCCTCCTCATTTACTTTATAGAGACTGTTCATTATTTGGGATTCCATAAAAACAACTTCAGGGAGCTCCACCTTTTATCTCCATTTCACTCAGCACTCAAGCATACGTCAGGAGTTTGATTTAATTTCTCCATTGCTTGGTAACAATGCTCAGTGTACCATTCCTCCCCATACTATTCTGCATTTTGAGTACTTAAGATCCCTTCCAGTTTCAAATTTAGTAACTGTCACCATCATATTTAACCATTTACTGCAGACATGTAGAATACCTAGTCTCATCTCCAATAGCTTGCAATGCTGTCTATCCCTTACATTCCTAGATACTGGTCAAAAGTGGTTTTAATCATGGTGGTGTAGTGATTAGTGCAACATTATTATAGTTCAGGGTGTTCCAGAGTACAGAGTTCAAATTCCAGCTTCCTGTATGGAGATTCTGTACATCCTCCCCGTGGAATGCATGGTGCTCTGGTTTGCTCTCACAGTCAGACACACCGGTTGATTAATTGGTTATTGTAACTTAGCCCATGATTTGGTTAGGGTTAAACAGGATTGTGGAACAGCATGGCTTGGAGAGCCGGAAGGACCTATTCCAAATAAAGCTATGTATTCACTTTGCACCTTCAACTCCATAATAAATTAACAATGATTCTTAGCCTTGAGAAGCCAAGCATTTCAGTTACAGGCAAACTTCATTTTTACACTATTCCCACATAGCCAGTTGCTTCTGGTAGTTTCAATCAGTAATCTCTGGGTTCAGATTGAGTAAATAGCCTTTTCCCAGAAACTAAGCAAAAGTATGTCAAGTAACACATTCAGTTCGATACTAGCAGAATTACCACCCAATGGGGAGGCAATCATGGGTGCTCACTTGGCATCACGAGCACTGTTGTAAATGGCAATTTGGTACATTGTGTTGTCATTAGTCGCAGAGCAACTGGGAAGTGCAGCTAGCAAGCTCAGTACATTTTGGTCCTTTCTCATGAAGATTTGTAAACCAGGGCAAGTTCTTGTTTCAGGTGACTAACTTAAATTACTTGCACACACAAGCTTCCAAATCATTTGCTGAAGATCAGCAAGAAATGTAGGTCACTAAGGCAACCAAACACCAGATGTTTAAAAAAAGCTCATGCTTATTGGCATCTATTAAATGACAAGTAAATGATTTTAACTCATTAAATTCTAAGCCTATAATGACAATATTAGACATGTCCTGATGGTTGACTCATCTACTGTACCTGGTAGATGCTGTTTGGATTAATCACAGTGGGGATGGTCTGGGGTATTTCACCATGATATCTTACTCCATTGTAGTCTTCCACCTGGTAAATACTGTTTGGGTTGCTCACAATTGGTATGGTCATATCTCCAACTTCACTGAAGCCTTCTGCTTCCCCATAGGCGTTGCTCACAGTACAGAGTGCATTCTGCTCCTCATTGTAGCCTTCCTCATCTGAGTATTTCTCTAGCACATCCTCAGAGGTAACACGCTCCGTAGCATGGCTGATGTGCTTGGAGATTTTCACATCTGTGCTCTTTTCCTCCAGTTTTGTTACAATGAATGGCTGGTTCTTCTCTCCACACCTGGAGTACACAAGAGTTAGTGCACAATCAACGTATTACCTACTCAACTGACTAATGTTCCCTCCAAGGTGTGCATGCCCACACATCTTTTGTTTCTAGCCCACAAAGGAATTAAAACTGCACAAAGTTGTCACCCGCTACCTCATTGGCACGTTAGTACATTTCATGATCATACACAATCACATTTCCATTTCTGGTTTCTGATGTAGCCAGTGTTGACAAAGCTCATGAGATCAGGAACATGCAGCTATGAGAAATATTTACATATGATATAGAAACTGGTGTGACCTGTGTGTATTGTTGCGATGCAAAAGATTGCTGGAGAATTTGCAAGTGGGAAGTAGTGAAACCCTATTTGGAAACGAGTTTTTAAAGCGCCATTTAGCAAATCACACATGGACAGTGTGCAAAGGCTCCGGCAAGAAAATCCTTCATTCTCCGCTACAGGTCTGCTACGTTTTGTGGAAGCACAGATCAATGAACAAACCAAGAGAAGTTCAAAATTCTTATTGACAGTGTTTTGCTAGCTGTTAAAATGAATACATATATAAAATTCAGTGTGTGCATGTTGTCACTGGGCAAAAAATTGCACAGCACCAGATTTTTTTCGCACACCGGTCATTACAAATTAGAGGGAACATTGCAACTGACCCAGTTTTCTTGCAAGTGAGAGCCCATAGGCCTTTATTTTTAAGCAATTGCATCAAATTGGCTTTTTGATGCGCTTTCGAAAACAGCTTCATTCCACTGGACTGCCAATAGACAGGATCTCAGAGTAAGTGTTTACTACCAGTGCTGCTTAGCTGCTCAACAAAATCTGCTGGAGAACTCGGATCAAGCAGCATCAATAGGTGGGGATAACTTAAGTGGATATTTAAAGCAGAGGGCGATAGTTTCCTGATTGGTCAGGGTGACAAAGGTTACAGAGAAGGCAGGAGAATGGGATTGAGGATAATAAATCAGCCATGATGGAATAGTAGAGCAGACTTGATGGGCCAAATGGCCTAATTCTGCTCCAATATCTTATGGCTGGGGGTGGGAAGAGGTGTGGGGATGAGGAAGCATGTGGTGTTTGAGCCAAAATTCTACATCAGGATTGTTTGGAGAAAGAAAATAGTATAATGAGTGGTGGCAAAATAGAGGCCAGCAGAAGTTTCCATCAGCTAGGTAGTCTACAACTGAAAGGCAGAATTATTGGGGGTCCCTCCCCCCATTTCAGCTGATCCTCACACCTACACACCTCCCTACCCCTTTCTGATCTACTTCCAATCCCCTCATTTATACCTACTTCCCCATACCTGAGCACATTCATCACCTCCTGATTCACATTGGATACACAAGTCTCAAATTAAAAAGCAGCAACTGAACAGGTGTCTTTCAAGGACTTATTACAACTTGTGTTCTCAGTATTTTTTTGCAGTTTGTCTTTTGCACTTGGTTGTTTATCAGTCTTTATGTAGAGTTTATTGTAAATTCTATTTGATTTCTTTATTTTCCTGTAAATTCCTGCAAGAAATTGTATCTCCAGGTAGTATATGACATACCTACTTGGATAATAAATTTACTTTATTTTGAGACCATGGAGACATGTATTGCTAACTAATGGCAAGTGATTAACCCAGGACAAATCAACAAACTTTTTATGCTACTCCAATTTCTAAAGATCCCACATGCCCTTATACTGGTCTCTGGATTTTGGTCTACCCAGTTACTCCAGTGGGAAGATAATGTGCAGTTAATATTCTAAACAAGTGTGGGCAATATTGATGGACCCTGCTACCTTCTCTTCCACAAGTCTCCATATTCTGATCATTATGTGCCATGTTGTAGGATGTAGGCCATCATGGTTATTCTTGGCTAAGTTTTCTACAAAAGTGGTTTGCCATTGCCTTCCGGGCAGTGTCTTTATCAATACTCTTCAGGGATTGTCTGCCTGGTATCAGTGGTCGCTTAACCAAGACTTGTGATTTGGACCACCTGCTCACATGGCTTCACATGACCCTGATTGGGGAAGGGCAGGTGCTACACCTTGCCCAAGGTTGACCTGCAGGCTAGTGGAGAGAAGGAGCATCTTACACCTCCTTTGGAGGAGCTGCATCTCCATCCCAACACCCATTGTACATCAGCAAACCTATTTTCCTCATTAATACATTTGGCAAGCTGAGTAGGATTAAAGGTGGGAAGTTCTGGGTTCACAAATTAGCCAGGTAATTTAACATTAACCCTTACCTGCACCACACTTCATATGGGTCCACCCAGATGGTGAGTTCTTGAGGCAGCTCCAGAGACGAATATTCAATATTGCTTTCTACACAGGCCTGAAAAAGGATAGGATCCCGAGGCTGATTCCTGTTCACCCTGATGCACCTTTGAAGGAAAATATTTATAAGACCATAAGACATAGGAGCAGAAGTAGGCCATTCAGCTCATTGAGTCAGCTCCACCATTCAATCATGGGCTGATCCAATTCTTCCAGTCATTCCCACTCCCCTGCCTTCTCTCTATACCCTTTGATGCCCTGGCTAATCAAGGACCCATCTCTGCCTTAAATGCACCCAATGACTTAGCCCCCACAGCCACTAGTTCCACAGATTTAGCACTCTCTGACTAAAGTAATTTCTCCATATTTCTGTTCTAAACGGACATCCTTCAATCCTGAGGTCATACCCTCTTGCCCTAGACTCCCCTACTATGGGAAATAACTTTGCCATATCTAATCTGTTCAGGTCTTTTAACAATTTGGAATGTTTCTATGAGATCCCCCCTCATTCTCCTGAACTCCAGGGAATACAGCCTAAGAGCTGCTAGATGTTCCTCATACAGTAACCATTTCATCAGGATGAAACAACAAAATAACATCACTTAATAGAGCCAAGGCAAGTTGAATCTGTAGAACAGTAAAACCACATCTCATGCCATTATTTTCTATTCCAGAGAAATAGATGATTTCCAGAAGAAAACTAATTGAAATACAATTTTCTCTCAACTGAAGTATATTTGAGAATAAAAATCAAATATGATTTTTACAATTGGCAACTCTAAATAGACATTTGGATTTTTGTTTTTATGTCCTTTTCTGAACTTAATGTTCTTTTCTGGGAGCCAGCAACTCCATCATTCTCACTATGTTGTTTTAAATGAAAGATTTAACATTCAAATGTTAGTTTTTGTGGGATTCAAACTGTCCTTGGAATCACGAGATTAGGATTAGCAGTTCAGTTTCAATAATTAGTTACTATTTAATTCATTTAGAATCCATGGACATTCCAGTTTGAAATACAGTAACCACCAATATTGTTCAGATTTAGTGTTGACTCGTTTTTATGTCACTGTAGTTTTAAAAAAAAACATACAACCTTAGGAGCCACAAAAAAAAATGCCAGAATATCTTTTCCCTGAAGCAGAAAACTGTCACTACTTAAAAGCCCCACAAGCAGGCTTTGAAGGCTATAGTCAAGAGTCAATGCTTAAGTTCAATATCATTGTAGATCTCGAACCCAATAATAGAGTTTCAGACAGGTCTAATGTGGTCTTCCTACCAAAAGCCTATTCACTGACTCAGTGATTACAAATCATATTTGAATTAATTCACCAAATGTTTCCAGCCAAAACAACAGCCCGTTCCTACCTGTAGGCTTGTCCTTTGGGTGGATTTGTCCAGTACCAGTGATCTTTGTATTTTTCAAACAATATCTTGGTCAGTTTGTTCCCAAATTTCTCTATTTTCTGCTTGCTGAATTTCTCATTTCTCTTTACTAGTCGGGTGATGAAAACTACTGTGGCAGCAATTTCTTCTTTCATTGTTTCAGTGGGTGGCACCTGGAAGGTTAGATTTCGACCTTTAAATGAGGACCTTCAACACAACACTTTCATCCCAACCCAGTCTTCTCCAACCCGAGACTAGCTGAAAACATCACATTAAAAAGATCACTCAAATGCGATGGATGCTGGAAATCTGACAAATTACTGTCAGTAAACAGCAAGTCAGGCAGCATCTGTGGAAAGCAAAACGTAACATTATGTCCAAGGCTTAGATCAGGACAAAGGATCATTGACCTGAAATGTTAATTGCTTTACTTTCCACACATTTAAAAAAAATCAAACATCAATTCAAGTCTGAGCTGCCATTTCAGCACGTTCAAATACATGAGGAATTGAAACATTGCTTAATCTGGCACATACATGGCACAGTTTTACCTTCAAACACCTCAAGCAGTTGCAGTAATTAACATTCAATTTTAAGGTTAACCACAAATTTTTTTAAAACCAGAGCTCAATCTCAAGCCCCTAGCTTCACAGTAATTCAGACAGTTAATATTCAAATGGCTGAATAATCCGTTGGAGGAATAACATTTAGAACCATGACATAGGAGAATTCCAAATGATGCAAGGGAAAGAATGAAGGCTGCACCACATATTAAAGACTGGCCATTGAGCCCCAGAATATTGCAACATGGCTCCCAAAGCAGTCACATTGAAATTCTTGAATATCCTACCAGGCATAAAAAGTTCAACATTATTCCTCCAACACAAGCCTAAAGCTCACAGAACTTAAATATGCATCCAAGTCCATTTGCAATTCACATTGTAAACACAAACAACTGATAGCCAGTAACCTGGAGTCCCATAGTGAATGCAGAAACAGTCACAATTCCAGTTATTTGGATCTAAACTCAAGCATCTGATTTAAAAAAACTGCATAATCCCATACAAAATTTGATCTATAGCTCACTGATCCAATCAACCTCAAGTCAGACAAATTCACTTTTCACACAGCTTTTGAGTGTTCTATTCTGGCCCAAACTACAGGGAGCTTTTTTTGTCACGTGCCATAGATCATTAGTCTTTATGAAAATGGACATTCATCTTCCCCCTCCTACCACTTAATGCACTAGTTCTGAACGAGTCCAGGTTAAAAAGTACTTTAGACTCTCTGCTGCAGAGTGAGCTCTGATCGCCACCTACTGACCAGCAGGCCACAGAATGCACAAAAAAAACCTTACATCCGATCAGTGATTTCATTGCCATCAGCTGGAACACATTGCTCATCCTTAAAGATTTTTCTTTAAAAATTAGCTTTATTTGTCACATGTGATACAAAACTGCTGTCTAGCATTACTCCAGTACTATTGTAGTCACAAGTACAAGTCACAAAGTAGTCAGAGTAGTTTCTCTTAAATCCACCTTAGAAGGTGCAAAAAAAAAATCAGCAGATTTCAGTGGCACAGTGCCTCTGTAGCTGAGACCACAATCTCGGATGTAGTTTGCATATGCCTCTTGAGGCGACATCACATTTGTCCAGTTTCTTCCCATATCCCAAAGACAAGCAGGTTGGTAGGTTCATCATTCCTAATGTGGGATGAGTGATAGAATCTGGGAGAGCATGGGAATGTGGAATTAAGGTAGGATTAGTACTGGTGGTCAACACAGATTCAGTGAGTAGTAGTGAATATTTCTATGTATTTTTTTTCCAAGGTTAATCTATGTTAGCAACATGAACTAAAAAGAAAATGTGCTGGAAATAATTGGCTATTGAGGCAGCATCTGTGGAGAGTGAAATAGCCATAAGCCTTTCATCAGAACTAATATCAATTCCATTCTCATTCCCTATCTCACCATCCTATCCCAGGAATGGGACATTAGATCATTTCACCCACACCATCTCCAATTCAAAACCCAACTAAAACCCTCCTGACATCAGCCTGGCCAAGCCCATTTGAAAACTACTTGCTTTTCATCCCACCATTAGCCAAACCATCAAGGAGGCAGGAAAAAAATAGTAACAGGACTAGCAATTACTTTAAATAAAACAAACTAGTTTCTATTCACACATCAATTAAACAGGAATTAACAAGCCCAAGGTCTAAAACTACCAGGCTCCCAACATATTAAAGGCTACATTCTGTTTTTTTTTGTGGGATGCTTCAGACCAACCCACCTACCAGCAACACACTCAGACCTCCATTACCAAGCCCCTTGGGGGGGTTGGAGCCTTTATGGGAAAAGGAAGCATCATGGGAAAGGTCAAAGAAAACCCCATTCATCAGTTCATGCAACTGTGCTTTTTTTTGGCATTGAAAGACACCAATAGTTTTCTTGTCACTTCTCTCTAATTCCTGTGACAAGTTTCAACTTTGTATTGCCTTGGTCTAATGCAATGGATTCTGGTTAATTGGGAGACATCAAGACCTGTACATTTTGGCCCAGTTAAGTGGCTGCCCCAATTAGCCAAAGTTTCATGGAAATAGTTCAAAATGCATTAAAAACTACCATTTACTTGAGTAACAAATTTAGTATTTAAACAAATTAGAACACTAGCAATACTATAACAGTACTATAAAATGGAGGAAATCATCCAGTGTATGCTGCTGTGACTGCAAATGAACAAAATCAGCACAGACTCATAGTGCAAATAATGGACTGTTTTCATGCAATGGTTTTGACAACTGCATCCTCCAAATCATTTTCATTGTAACATTCAAGATAATCTTTGAAATTCTTTGTAGTTCCAAAATAATTGACTAAGATGGAGTAGTAGATGTTGTCTATTTAGACTTTAGTAAGGTATTTGACAAGAATCCTACAAGGCAGGCTAGTCCGGGAGATAAAAGTACATGAAATGCAACAGAACTGGGTAATTAGATCCAAGATTGGCTTGGTGATAAAGAGGCTGATGAGGTGGTGGAAGGATACTTCACTGATTGGAAGTCTGTTACCAATGGAATACTGCAGAGCTTGATTATGGGACCCTTATTTGTGATATATGTTAATAATGGGTATATGAATATAGAAAGTATAATTAGTAAATTTGTAGATTCAAGATTATTTCATGTCATTTTCTGTACACAAGTGTAAAGGAGAACAAAATTATTGTTACTCCAGATCTGATGCAGCTAAAAAAAAACACAGTAAGATAAAGAATGCAATAATAATGAAAAAACACAGTAAATATGAATACATAAGATGGCACATATACATAGATTGTGTGTCCATAAAGTGACGCTAAGCTGTGCATCAGGTGGCTAATGACAAATAATCACATAGTGGTGGAGTGGAGACACAAAAGCTGATGGTGTTGTGGATAGCAAGGAGGTTCGTCCAAAGTGAAGCATTGTCGTGTAGAATTTAACAGCAACAAGAGCAAGATAATGCATTTTGGGAAGTCAAATTGGGGGAGGGGTATATATAGGAATTAATAGGATGCCAAGGAATGTTGCTGAAGAGAGGGATCTGGGTGTTCAACTTCATAGTTTGCTGAATGTGGTAGCACTGGAAGAAAGGGTGGTGAAGCTGGTGCATGGTATACTTGCTTCATGGGTCAGGGCATAGGATATAAAACAGGAATTTTAGAAAACACTGCTTAGACCACACCTAGAGTATTCTTGAAGTTCTGGTCATCATCCTATCAGAATGTTGTGGATGCACTGGAGAGAGTGCAGAGGAGATTCACCAGCATGTTGCCTGAAATGGAGGATTTTAGTCATGGAGACAGGTTGGATAGGCTGGGCTTGCTTTCCATGAAGTGAAGAAGAAGGTGGGGTAACATAAAAATATACATAAAATTTTAAGAGGTTTAGATAAGGTCAACATAATCTTTTTCCATGGAAGAAGTATCAATAAAAGGGCACAGGATTAAGGGGAGTGAGGAAAGTCATGAAATATATAAATGTGTTGATTAGGGACTAGACAATGATTGCAGAGGTAGGACATTTGACAAGAGGTCAGAGAACTGTGAATGGCATGAGAAGTCATGATAATAAACTCCATTTGAAAACTGAGAAATAACATGGCTGTGGTCATTGGTTGGTGGACCAGAAAGTGAAAAAGAAACACAACACTTTACAATACCTGCAACCAGGTTCAACTCCCGCTGCTGCCTGTAAGGAATTTGTACGTTCTCCCCGTGACCGTGTGTGTTTCCTCTGGGTGCTACCGTTTCCTCCCACAGTCCAAAGACATACTGGTTGGTAGGTGAAATAGTCATTGTAAATTGTCCCATAATTAGGGAGGATTAAATCAGGGGGTTGCTGGGTGGTGTGACTCAAAGGGCTGGAAGGGACTATTCTGCACTGTCTCGCAATAAATAAATAAAGCAAGCATACTGACTGTTCCAGGTTAAAATGACTGTGCTGCAGTAATGTGATACTGCCACAAGAGGGGGAAGCTTTGGATTTTCCTCCCATGTTCCTTTCCCTCACCTGCCTGTGCTCCCATGGTCTCTCTCCCTTTTCAGTCCCTACCTTTCCCACATCTGACTCCATCTGCCAATCATTCCACCTCTCCTCACCAATCCACCCCCCACTGCTATTTATTTCTACCCATCTCATCCCAGCTTCTACCAAACCTAGCGAATATTGAAAGGCCCAGATAGAGTGGGCATGCTGCAGATGTTTCCAGTAGAGAGAGAGTCTAGGGCCAGAGGGTTCAGCCTCAGAATACAAGGCCATCCCTTTATTACAGAGATAAGAAGGAGTTTCTTTAGCCACATGGTGGTGATCTGTAGAATTCATTGCCGCAGATAGCTATGGAGGCCAAGTCATTGGGTATATTTAAAATGGAATTTGATAGGTTTTTGATTAGTCAGGGCATCAAAGGCTATGGGGAGAAGGCAGGAGAATGGAGTTAAGAGAGAAAATAAATTCATTATGATCGAAATGGTGGAGCAGTTTCAATGGGTCAAACAGCTTAATTCTGCTCCTATGTCTTATGATCTTATGGTCTTCTGTCTCACTAATCCCAACACCTTTTAAGATCTTAGTCCTGGTGAAGGGTGTCGACATGGAACGTGAACCATCCCTTTGCCTTCACAGATGTTATCTGACACTCCCGCTACCACCCCCCACCACCCCCCCCCCCGCACCTTCATTCCAACAGTTTACTTTTTACTCCAGATTCCAGCCTCTGCAGTCTAGTTCGTCCAGTACCTGACACAGCCAGCCAAGGCACAATGTTCTCTATCCAGAGTCTCACATATGTCCAGGCAGTGCACAGTTTCCGTGTATCTCTCCAACCACAACCCACCCACTGCATTTACTTCATGTGGTGCAAATACATGCATGTAATATGGTTTTAAGCATTTCTATATATCTTTGGTGATAGCTAGCCCAGCCTAGGGACATGCAGCATTTTCCAAAGCTGACCTAACTAGAATCTTATACTCCGTCTGGGTAGCCTCCAACATTGATTTCTCTAACTTCCGTTAATGCCTCTCCTCCCCTTCTTACCCCATCCCTTATTCATTCATTCATTCATTCATTCAGTTATTTAATTATCTATCTATCTATCTATCTATTTATTTATTTGTTTGTTTGTTTGTTTGTTTGTTTATTATTTTCCCCTTTTTTCCTTTCTCTGTCCCTCTCACAATCACTCCTTGCCTGCTCTCCACCTTCCTCTGGTGCTCCCCTTCCCCTTTCTTTCTCCCTGGACCTCCCATCCCATGACCCTCTCCCTTCTCTAGCCTTGTATCCCTTTTGCCAATCAACTTTCCAGCTCAGCTTCATCCTTTCCCCTCCTCCTTCCACTTTCAAATCTCTTACTATCTCTCCTTCCAGTTAGTCCTGACGAGGGGTCTTGGCCCGAAACGTCGACTGTACTTCTTCCTATAGATGTTGCCTGGCCTGCTGCATTCCATCAGCATTTTGTGTGTGTTGCTAACTAGAATCTGACCCGCAGTCTGGACTTGCTGGCATTGAATGAAGCAAAACTATAAAGTTGCTCTTTATAAATAAATAGGAGCATTGCCTTGTCACCTCTTGCACAAATTCCTCTGCACCTGTGCAATGGGACCTCATTCCATCTCCTGCAAGGCACCACAATTTTTCCATAATTATTTTCCTTCCCTAACTTTTTGACTTCAGATTCAGATTCATTTACTTATCACGGGTACATCGAAACATACAGTGAACTGAGTTGTTAGCTTTAACAGCCAATATAACCTAAGGATGTGCCGGGTACTGCCTGCTAGTATCACCACACATTCTGGCACCAACACAGCACATCCACCATGTTAGCATAACAACACAAGCAATAACAACAGCAACAAAACAAAGCAAACCCCTTTCCTCCCTCCTACCCATCCACCCACACACAGACAGATCACTAATCCAAGGACATGTTATCGCCAGGCCACCAGTATCTGCTATGAACTAAGGGTTAACTAACAGAAGAGATTAGCCTACCAGCATGTCTTTACATTCATTGATTTTCACTGGGATAACTGTTTTGCTCAGGGTTTTGTTAAAACCATGATTCTGAATCATTCCACTAAATCTTGGTGTTCAATAAAAGTGCCGACAGTGACTGCAGAGCCAACTCATACTTCAGTGCAATTGCTTCTTTGTTGAGGAAAAATCTCTCTTCTATTTAATCTTTTATTTCAACAAGCAGATCAAAAAATTAGTACTTGGATCTTTGTTTCCTCAGTTTTTTTACCTGCATTTGCCACAAATGATGGAGTACTTGTCTAGAGCAGCTAACAGCTCTTAAATGGCTATCACTCATGCATGTGTTTCGGGATAATCAACTGTAGAGGCAACATAATAGGTTGAGCCTTTACAAATAATACTAAATTATTAAACTGCCTTCAAGAACAGTCACTCTGGTTATGCTTATTCCCTTGTTTAGCTAAGAGGTATTGCTATTGAGAGAATTATTGAAAAACAGAATAAAACAAGACAATTCAAAATAGACAGAGATCACATGTGCTACCATCAGATCTCTAGGGCTCAGTCATTTATTCAGGATTACTGAACCGAACGACTATCATGTTGAATCAAAAACCCTTCTATTAAAATGTTCCCAAAAATTGGATATGGTTCTTAGCTGATGAACACTACGTGATGGTATCACACAGTCACACAATGCATGGGTGAGATCAGCTCTGTACAAACTTGAGAATGGGTAACTTTTACCATGCCATTTCATATACTCAATGGCTACTTTATTAGGTATGTGCTCTGCCTAATAAAGTGGCCACAGAATGTAGGTTCAAGGTCTTCTGCTGCGGTAGCCCATCCACTTCCAGTTTCAACGTGTTGTGCATTCAGAGTTGCTCTTCTGAAGACTACTGTGATAATGTATGGCTATTTGAGTTATTGTCACCTTCTTGTTATCTTAAACCAGTCTGGCCATTCTCCTCTGACCGCTCTCATTAACAAGGTGAAAACCCCAGGCGATCAGCAGTTTCTGAGATACTCAAACCACCCTGTCTGGCACCAACAATCATTCCATGGTCGAAGTCACTCAGATCACATTTTTCCCCCCCCCAATTTGATGTTTGGTCTGAACAACAATTGAACCTCTTGACTATGTCTGCCTGCTTTTATGCTTTGAACTGCTGCCACATGATTGATTAAATATTTGCAGTAACAAGCAGGTGTTCAAGTGTACCTAATAAAGAGGCCACTGAGTGTATATACAAGTTGCCATGAGTCACAATCTAAGCAGAGTCTTGTTCAAAGAATGCTACCACATATTCTTATCACAAAATAATAATGCATGCGTCTGCACCAGTAATACCTTACGCAGCAATCTCCGATTTCACTGATGTAATTGAGAGTGGTTGCTAAAAAAAAATCCCTTTTACCTATGTAATAGACAATGGACTCACCCATTCTAACTATTTCTTTGCTGTTGATAAATAGCAAGAGAAGAATTGAAGAGGACTTTGTTCAAGAATGTCTTATTTCAAATGGACTGAGAATTAAATGGCAGGCAAACAGTACTGATACCCTCTCCCTCTTGCTCTCCGTCTCCCTCTCTCTCTCTCTCTTTACAGTTATTGTTTCATAGATTTGCTAAGTATGCGCACAGGAAAAAGAATCTCAAGGTTGTATATGGTGACGTGTATGTACTCTGATAATAAATTTTACTTTGAACTTTGAACACTTGCAGCTGTCCCAGCACATCCCCTATGCAAATGGTACATTTCACTTTATGTTTTGAAGTTTCGATGTATATGTGATAAATAAAGCTAATTGTTAAAATCTTCACATCTTTCAAGTAAAGAGGCAACTAGGATTGCACATAATACTCCTAGTATGGTTTTACATAGATGCATAATGATTTCCTTACTCTTATGCCGTATACCTTTTTTACCACCCTATCTACTTGCATGGTCGCTTTCAGGGACCTGTGGATTTGGACCCAAACATCCCTTTCCTCAAATGCGCTGCTCCAAAGAATCCTATAACAGGTAATTTTAACTCTTGGCCATTAGGCTCTATAATGAGTTAACCTGTAGATGGGAAATTGGTGGCCCCCTCCTGTCAGACTGTTTGAGGTAACTTACTTTTTATTCTTTCTTGCTTCTCTTCTAGTACTTGTATATTTGTATATCTGTGCACTTGTAATGCTACTATGACACTGTAATTTCCTTTGGGATCAATAAAGGTACTTTAGGTTCATCTGAGAGGACAAACTTTGTGGCACCTCATCAAACTGATGGCCAAAGTTTACATGTTCCTATCACTAGAATGCAAGGAAACTACCACTGAGAAGCACAACCCTTGACTATTCTTCACACTGGAGGTTGTCAGATACCAACCTACAGTCATAATGTCATAGAGAAATGGAAGCAGGATCTTCAGCCCACCAACCTGTGAGAAGACTAATCATCCACTTAAACAAATCCTACACAAATACATTCCAATTGCCTCTCCCCAAATTCCCCAAAACCAGGGACTGAACGTCCGATCTGTTCTGTGTGCCCTGAGGTGCCTTCTGATTTCAGGAAGGCATTGCTGAACCTAAAGGCCATATTCATAAACAGTAGGCTCAGGCCTCAGGCTCACGAAATTCATTAATATCCTGGCTTATTTGACAAGAATAATATCAGGGATTAATTTAATTTAACTTAATTTAACTTGGTATCAGGCTGGGCACAGACACCATAGGTAAAAGTGCCTGTTCCTGTGCTTAATATTCTGTCTACTATTACTGGAAAGGTATTTGCAGATAGATAGAGTTTGTGTATAAGTTAGACTTTGGACTGCATGTATGTATATTGTTAAGACTTTCTCTGGCAGGTCTGAACAGGCCCAGTGGATTACCTTCAAACACAACCCCACAGAGGCTGATACCAACTACTGTAAAACAATCAAACTGTAACCAATGTGGGTTTCAAGTATATTCCAGTCTCACTGTTCCAACTAATCCCACAGGGTTTAGGACATAGAATTAAGATTTCTAGAGAATTGGCTTGTATAATCACTTGTCAGGAAAGACCCTGTTTTTATTTAAATAAAAAACATATCTACCCATTCCTCAACCACATCAAGCTGCCATTCACTCTATTCCTCAGCTCCCACCTTTCCCGACTATTCACCTTTTCTCTCAAATATATCTCTCCATATTTCCTCTGGATTCTTTCAACTCACAATATTCATTAACTTAGTTTCTCTCCTTAACTTCCAGTCCCATTTATTCAATTCTCAGCTGGGTTGTCTGCAGTGTAAAGCATTGTGTTAATCATTACACTATCTTGCAACCTGACAAAAAGTGCTGGACATCAACATTGAGGCCTGGGAAGAACTTGCAACCAACTGCTCCAAATGGAGAAGCACCCTGAAACAACACCTTAAGTCAGCAGAAGACAAACTGACCCACGGAAAGGAACGCTGCATCTCCAGCAGAGCTGAGACCACTTATAGATGCGAGCATTACAACAGAGACTGCCACTCTCATACTGGTCTCGGCAGCTGCACCAACAACATAAATAGCTAGGACACAATGTCCATGGTCGACCTCAACCAATGGAGGGACACAATAGGTTATGGGGAAATGGTTTCTGCAATCTACCCTACGTATATTCCTCATAACTTTTCAAACCTCAGGTCTCATCTAAAACTTCCTCTACTCTGAGGAAAACTGAAATAGTTGCTCCAGTTTCTCATCATTACTGAAGTGTATCATCCTCGTGAATCTCCTCTGTGCCATCCCTAGCACTATCACGTCCTTCCTATACCGTGGAGACCAAAGCTCTGAGAACTGACCAATGTTTCTTAAAGTTGGACCATATCTTCTCTGATCTTGCATCCATTGCTGTGTTAGCCTCATTAGCACTCCCAGAATGCATCACTTCCCATTTATCAGGATTGAACTCAATCTGCCTTGTCTCAGCCCAAATCACTAACATCATCCTGTAGCCAAAGCCAACTCATCACACTAAAAGTACGTGGCAGAAGGGGAATGAAAAGAAGAGTTCTTGGAAACAAGGTTTGGCCTGTGAGGCAAGATTGAGTCAGCAATGTATGTGTCCCCTAGAGTTTGGAAGAATGGCAGATGGTCTCAATAAAACTCAATAAAAAAGGGTCTGGTACAGTGAACGGAGAGATAATGATTTCCATGGAAGGAGGTTACATCCTAAGACAAGGAGCTACAGTTTCAGAATAAGGACCAGGCTGTTCAGGCCTAAGCAGTGAAGAAAATCCTTCTGTCCCAGGGTTGTAAGTTTTTGGAATTTCCTGCCATAGAGAACTAGAGTGCTGTATAATTAATTTAAAACATAAATGTACAGATTTCTGGACAATACTCGATCCAAGATGCATGATGATAATACGTGAAGTAGAATAGTCCCGATCTTGAGCAATGATGGAATAGTTTCAAAGAGCTAGCTGGCCTATCCCTGCTCCCAATGCCTATGTTCTCATGTTCATATTGTAACAAAATAAAAATAGAAACTACGATCACATTGTGTACCAATAATGATACTATCCATAAACATTAATACTATTCAGATCATACACTAACAATTTATGTCCAGCCTGTACAGCTCATGCTGTAAATGAACTCTATATCCATATGTTACAACCACACTGTATATCTGAAGTATACATTATTGTAGCCCTATTGCACACGATGACTCTATATTTTAACTGTGAAATTAATCTGATGTCAGTGCATGGGTTAAGTTGACTCCCATCAGTTTACTATGGCTTGAATTGGGGGTTTTCATAGATTCCTGTATGGGCAAGTCCAGACATGAGCAGGAGGGAACGGTTCCATTACTAAAGGGTTTCTCTGGTAACAAGTGGTCACACAGAAAATACAACTGAATAACTTAGGCCTAAATGGAATGTTTATTTTATACTCGGACTGCAATCCCTTTTTTTTTTTGCTTTCCTACTTCCTCTTTTCCAAGCAATTGAGAAGGTTATAAGACCAGAATCCTGAACAGTGTTTAAAAGAGCACCAAAACACATTGCATTTTCTGAAGGTCACCAGCATATTATCCCATTTTTAAAGCATTTGTGCCAGGAGTTGGTCATCCTTTGTGTTTGAAAGTTCCAGACTCCCCCATCTAAGATTATACGAGATTTATTTCTCCCAAGGTAGAAGTGTCAAATACTAGAAGACGTGCATTTAAGGTGAGAAGGGGAAAGTTTAGGGGAGACGTGCTGAGTAATTTTTTTACACAGAGTGTGGTGTGTGTTTGGGGATGGGCTGTCAGGGGTAATGGTGGAAGAAGATAAAACAATGGTTTAAAAGGCTTTTTAGATAAACAGACTGATATGTAGGAAATGGAGTGATATGGATCATGTGTTGCAGAAGAAATTTAGTTTAATTTAGCATGGTGTTCAGCACAGATATTGTGAGCTGAGGGGCCTGTACTGTTTTTTATAGTATTATCCTTCGGAAAGAAGGCTCTTGTTTCTCTGAAAGAAAAATTGTTGACATCAGATTCCATGAATGTTGTTGAAAAAAATTCTTTAACATGAAAACCATGTGTTTGTATAGCAATTTCGATCATCTCAGAACATTCAGAAGTATTTCACAGTCAAATAAGTCCTTTCTGAAGTTCAATCATTGTTGTAATTTGGAAATCTGGCAATCAATATGAATGTAAGCTTCCATAAATATTTATGAACATAAAGATAAATTAAAACTAGATTTGGACAAGAAAAAAAATGGAAAATGAATATGCAGTAAATGTGCAAAAGTGTGATTCATTTGATGTACAGAACAGAGAAGTTTTGTTAAGTGGTCAGAGATTGGAGAGTATCGATTGGAGAAGGGAACGTAGGTGTATCTTTATAAGCAGTTAGGGTGACAGATAGTAAATTAGCCTTTACAGCAAGACACTTTGAATGCCTGCAATAAGGCAAAAGCCTTAGTAAGACTATAGACCTACAGTATTACACAAAAGTTTGATCTCCTTATCCAAGAACATCTTTATGGAAAGGTTGCATAGTTTAGGACTTCATTCACTGGAACACAAGCAAATGAAGGAAGACCTTATAAAGCTATACAAAATTATGATGGGTGAAGATAGAGTAAATGCTTGCAAGCTTGTTCCACTCAGGTTAGGTGAGAGACAAACTAGAAGTCATACAGTGAGTTTAGGGTGAAAGGTAAAACACTTAGGAGAAATCCAAGGGGAACTTCCTGACTCAAAAGATGATGTGAGTGTGAAACAAGTTGCCAGTGCAAGTGACTGATGTGGGTTCAATTCTAACATTTAAGAGAAGTTTGGATGAGAGAGATATGGAGGGCTGTGTTCCAGGCGCAGGTAGAGGGGACTAAGCAGAAGACCATGCTAGCATGGGCTAGATGGGCTGAAGGGCCTGCTTTTTTATGTAGCACTCTAAGAAAGGATGCTTTTGTGCCACAAGGACTGCTTCTATTGGTCAAAAGACACAATATACTGGAGGAACTCAACAAGTCAGGCAACATCTATGGAGGGGAGTAAACAGTGTGCTTCATTGATTATGGGTTTGCCCTATGAGTAGATTAAGACTATGTTTTCTATTGTCCAGAATAATGAAAGAAGATCTCATTAAACATAAAACTTTTTTGAAGGACTCAACAGGATAAATGTAATCAGAATAGAATAAGGCTATTTTAAAATAAGGGTAAGCTGTTTAAAACCGAGATGAGTGAAATCTTTAGAGCAGGGGTCCACAGCCCTTAGTTAATGGTAGGGGCCCATGGCATAATAAAGGTTTGGAACAACTGCTTTAGAGGAAGCTTGCTTGTAGTGATCATTCTGGTATCCAACTCAGGGTTTGCTGAATCTATTAGACCAGTGGTGATACTCTATTCTTGTTCAATAGTTTACTAGAGGCCCTTGTCATTTTTGCAGCAAATTCTTTTAGTAACTGTCTTGATCACACATCCAGGCGCCACCTTCTTACATCACAGACAGCAAAGTGACTGACAGGTGGATGCTCACAAACAATAGATTTCCCAATATAAAGGAAGTCAAGAGGTATGTGCCTAGTGCTGTGCAATAATACTAAGGAGAAGAGCACCATGATCTTGATGAATGGCAGAGAAGGCTTGAAGGGCCAAATGGCTAACTCTTGCTCCTATTCCTTATGGTCCTTATGTTCTTAATGTGACTCATTGAAGGACAGATATATTGATCATAGGAGACCACTTCCACTATTCTTGAAGTAGCATTATGCAGTCATCAACACGGACTTGAAAGGAAAGTCAAGGGTGGGCTTAAAGATCTCATCTGAAAGAAAAACACTGCATCAATGCCTATGGAATTTCACTGAAGTCTTATTATATATTTAATATTTTTTTATTTGTGGCTTTAACCCTCAGCCTTCTGGTGCAGAGACTGCACTGCTTTCCACAGAGCCATGGTTGGCATTGGAGCAACTGAGCCTTAGAACAGCCATTATACAACCTGAAGTGCAGAGCAAAGATCAATAAACTCAATTGACTTTTTGACAGACAGTGTTGTAAGTATAGGTAAAAGAGAAACATTCCAGTGCATAAACAATTTGAGAAAAAAAAATCACTGAACTGGTCCTTGGATTGGGTGGGAATGAAATATGAAGAAGTTCAGCCTTGGAAAGAGACATCTCAGAAATGGCTATATGGAAGAAGAGAGAATTGAGTAAATTGCCAACAAATGGACAAGGGTTGAGGGTATTAAAGAATAAATTTGGGGAAATTTTCATCCAGTGGATGATTAACATTTGGAAGGGACTCTTAGACAAAAGAGTGGAGAGAACCAATTAGACGCTATCATGACATATTTATAGGAAAGATGGAACAGTCAAAGTAACCAGCCAACATCAGCATGGTTGTGTGAATGGGAAATCATGTTTGACTAATTTATTGGAAATCTTTGAATAAGCAACATATGCTTATTCTAAGCCTTATTCAAAGGGTGTTAGCTAAGGACCCAGTTAAAATTATTGCAAGGTTATTGTTAAGATTATTGCAGAAATTATTGAAGATAATTGCGTAGGAAATAACAGATTGGCATGGAGGAAAGATTGACCAACCATCAACCAACCAAGCTACGCATTTTCCAAATTCTTTCCAAAGAATGACTGGCTAACAGCAAACAGGTGGACATAAATGGGTCTTTTTTCCTGATTGACAGGATGAAGTAAGTGTTTTGACACAGGGATCGGTGCTGGGTGTCAACTTTTTGCAATGTAAATAACTTGGATGAGTTAATGGTGTTAAATTTGCTAATGATGTAAGTATAGGTAGGAAAGTAAGTTTTTGAAAGAGACTACAATACAGGTTCACTGAGTGGGCAAAGAACTGGAAAATGGAATATAATTCAGGAATGTATGAAATTGCCTATTTAGATCAGGAACATAAGAAGGGATTTGATAATGAGTGGGAGACTGCAGAACACTTAGAGAAGGGCCTGGGTATTCAGTGCATGAAGTGCAAAAGGGCAGTTGGCAATTACAACAAGTAATTAGGAAAACTAAAAGAAGCTTATTTATTGCTAGGGAAATGGAATACATAGAGATGTTATCTTTCATTTACACAAGATGTTGATAAGATGCTTTTTGGGGTATAGTGTACAGTATGGATTTCCTTTCTTTTTAAAGATATTAATGCTGTGAGACTAGACCTGGAATGTTTGGGTTGTCCTCTGAGGGAAGATTGGACAGAATATAGTGTGTCTGCTGGAAATTAGACAAGTGGCAGGATCTTATCTGAAACATACAGGATTCTAAGGGGTTTTGATATTATAGATATGGAAATGATCTGTTATCTTAGAAGTGCTTAGAGTATCATTGTTTAAAAATAGAGAGTCAC